>NW_027099315.1:4336042-4388042 GCF_031753505.1 Anomalospiza imberbis
GAATTTTTAGGGGGCCCCCTCCCACACATTTTATGGGGGGTTTTTTTGGGTCTTTTTCATAATGGGATTATGCCAGGAAAACCGTCTTTTTACCTTTTATTTTCCCCCAGTGAATTATACCAAGAAAACCCTCTTTTTACCTATTATTCCCCCCTCCCAAGGTCTCCCACTCCTTCCTTGAGACCCAGTCCCAGTTTCCCTGGGGGGGATTGTCTCACTCTTTTGTTATCATTCGCTTCATCTCTTTTCTGGCCGCTTTTCTCGAGAAAAAGACGGAAACACAGTATGGGAAACTACCGCTCTCACTTGGCAAGTCTGGGATAACCAGCCCGCCTCTCATTCACACACATTCACCCCCCCCCCCTTATCCACCCCCTCCCAACAAATACTTACCTATTCTTTGTCCTTGGGTCTTGGTTCTTCATGTACACGTTAGTCTTAGGGGCTAATTACTGCGGTTTTAGGGAATCCTTTCCCTTTTCTTTGTTTTATTGCCTCATTTTGTCCATCAGATCATAACCTGCATCTGTCGGTAACACCAGGGGAACAGAGCGAGGCTGCCAAAATAGGGCAGGACGCGTCTTCCTCACCCTGATTCTCCTAAGGCACCGTCAGAGAGGTGTTAGAAACCATCCTCTGCTACCATAATTGTGAAAAACGCCAGTCACTTAGTTTTTAAAAATTTAAAAGTTTAATAATAATAAAATGGTTATAGAAATAGTAATACAATTAGAGTAATACAAATTTAGAGTTAGGACAATTGCAAGAAAATAAAAAGCAAAGAATTATGGATGTCCTGATGCTCTCGGACACTAAGTCACGAAAAGCATGCCTTGTGAACAAAGGAATAACCCTTAAAAGCAATAGCCTGTTGCATATTCATATATCTCATACATGATGCATAAATCCCTTGCAAATTAAGAACTTTTCTGGTTTTTGTCAACTTCTTCCCCGTAATCCTGGTGGTTCCACAAAGACGGAGAGAAGGTGGAGGAATGTTTGTCTTTTCCAATAAGGAGGCAGTAACTCTTTATGGGCCCTTTTGCTGTTATCTCTGTGTGAAGAGTTTCTTTATTATCTCATCTCTTTCTTGAGCTAGTTAACAAGTATCTTACATAGCATAGTTTCTATTTTAACATTGTGTTATAACTTAAAAATATATTTAACACACTACTTAAGAGAATTAATACAGCATAGCTTTCTAACATTACACATATAATACTCATTGTAATATTTGCAAAAAGCCAATCATAAAGTATGCATTTTTCACAAAAACCTAAACAATATTAAACAATAAAACCTCTTGCTGCTCCAAAAGAGGGACAAACTCAGAAAGTCCCCTCCATGGGTTGCAGCTCGGCTCACTCAGTCTCTTATCAGTCCCTCCGGCGCTGGAAATGCCGTGGCCCAGGCCCAGCCGGCTGGGCCAGAGGTGCGAGCTGTGGCTGCTCTTCTGGGTGTTCAGTCCAGAGCAGTTTTAAACAGGTCCAAAGAAAAGGAAAAAAAAAACAGTCCAGAGAACTTCTTTGCCTCAGCTAGCTAAAACTAACTAAAAGCAAAGGAGAGCTCTGTCCCGCTGTCTGTCCATCCGCAGACAACACAGTCTAGGAGCAGGAATGTGGAGGAGTGAGTGCCGTTTCTGAAAACAAACTGTGAGCTTCTTCTCTCCCCCCTTCACACTCGGGAACAAGTCTTAAAGGTGCAAAATTTATTATTCAGCATAAACAGAACAGATGATTGGGGATAAAAGCATCATACAGTCAACCCAAAGCAGGTATTGTTTTAAAGATGAGTTGTTTAAAGGTAAAAGTTCCTGTTATTTATTTTTTTAAATTATCTTTATTTTTGGGAATAGAATTTTTCTTTTTTTTTTGGAAGTATAGGATTATTCTGTTTTCTTTTTTTGTTTAAACTTTTTATGGGATTATAGTTATTTTAATATTTGCTTACTTTAACATGGAGGTTTTTATTCTATATTAATTTGAACACTTCTATCTCTTTATAGTTTTATGTGTTATAAGGAAAAAGAGGGTTTTTTTATAGCTTATAAGAGGATTTTAGTTCTAAAAATAAGGTATCTTTCTTTTTCTTATTTGGGACCTAACTTTTTCTTTACTGACTTTCATGTTTTAAGTTGTTCTTTTATATGTTTGTATCTTGTTGGTTTTTTTACTTGAGGGAGGATTGAAGTACTGAAAGTGTTAATACCCCACCTAGGGCCTACCTGACCCCGGTAATTTGTGGTGGGGAGCTATGGTTGGGTTGTGTCAGGATTGGCCTCATGGTTGGTCTTTGTTTTTTTGTATGGGTTGTAAGGGTCTCTGGTCTCAGCTCTGCTGGGGGGAGGGGGTTTGACGGTAAGGTCTTTATAGTTGTGGTTATTTTTGTTCTGGTTAGGGCTCCACAGCCTCCCTTGTCTTCTTGTTTGGTAGCTGCTGGGGCCCGGCCCGTCCAGACCGGAGCCGATGGGAGGGCCGGCGGGTGGCCCGGGGAGGGGGGAAGAGGCCTGGCCTATGGCAGGATGGCCCGGCCCGGCCTGGCCGAGACGGGGGGAGGGGCCTGGGCCCACTACTTCTTCACTGATCGGAAAGGAAAGAGCGAGTTCTCGGGTTTTTTTTGTCTTTAACATGTGTGTTTCAGAGAGGCGTGTCTAGCTTCTTAGTGGTTTAATAGACTGTCAGTTACACAAAAAGCTTTGCATCACTTCTCTGAATTTCCTCTCATTCCAAACCATGACGCTGCTTACCAAGCACATCATACCAAGCACACTGTTAACTTCTGCATTCCTTCTTCAGGATTCTGCTTTCTATTGCCAAGGCTTATGGCCTACTAATACTAACATATCCACTTCTGTAATGAGCTGAAGAGTTGTCCCAGCTCAGCTTTCTAGTTGTATTTCTACATGTCCCACTTTCTTTTCCACCAGTAAAATTTTCTTTGTGGATTTATCAGTCTCTGAACACATTGCAAAACACATGGCAAACAAATCATCATAAGCAATAATATGGCTAAAATATAAATTCCTGTTTTAGCTAAGTGTTTAAGCCAGCCAGTAAGCCCCCATCCCCCACATATATGTCCAAGCCAGTCACTATCATCTACTCCTCTTAATTTGGTTACACTGTCTTGAAGGGCCTGTATGTTAGCAGGAATAGACAAAGAGTTGTCAGAAAGATTCATGCAGCATAAGCCTTCAAAACCCTTGCAACCGTGTCCATGCGCCAAAAGTAAAAAATATATCGCATATCTATTTTGCAGTGTGGCATGTCTCACTCTATCAACAACTGTTAATAAGCCTGTTAAAGCAGAGCTAGTAGCATTAGTTTGCTTTGCAAGCCATCAGTCAAGGTTATTTAAAGCTTTTAATGCGTGTGCCATGCCTATAGATGGAAAAATTGAGGCAAATAATTGGACTCCAATGTTCCAGGATTTGATGTTATCATCACAATCTGGGCTATATATGTATATGCAACTACCTCTCCTTCATCGAGAAGGAGTCCTACCAGAAAAACCAGCCTGAGAGGGCAGATCCGGCTCCCAAAAATACTGACGTGGAAGCTAGCCATGCTCCTTCCCACAAACCAATTTTAAAATGACACAATCACCAAAAGAACAGTGCAAAGGATCACACTGTGGGCAATCCCGAAGTCAGTGTTCTGATTCGCAATGCCACTTTCTTCGGCACTTAAAATCACCAAGTCCACACTTGGTGGGAATAGTCTCTGCAAATAAAACAAGGGATAGGGTTATTTTCACATCGAAGTCCAAGCCTCCTTTCACTCCGTCTCTGCCATTTTTCTTGGAGGGAGACTTGTTCTGCAATTAGAGCTTCTACTATCTCTGGAACAAGTCAACCCTACAGCTTGTGAAGTGGTGAGAGGTTGATGAGTCCCCTCAGGTCAGATAGAAGCTGGTTCGGGTGGCCGCGGGCTCTTGGGGGATCGGGACTCTGCAGTCTGAGAAGGCAGAGATGAGGGTGAAGTGGGCAAAACCGGGGAGGAAGTGCCGGGGTGATCAGGATCCTCAGGAGAGGTATGCAAGGATTCTCTGATAGGTCTCACGTTCTTGTCTGGGATCCACCTCGGGCCGTTTTCTGTGGAGACACAAGCAAAACCTCTTCCCCATGTGACAAGGGGATAAGGTCCCATATTTTTACCTGTTTCTGGGTCCTTAATAAGGACAAGGGCTTACTGCTTAACTTCTAACTGAGGGGTTTTGCCAAAATGCCTTACAAATGGAGGGTTAGGATCCATGAGGGAACAATTTAAAAAGTTAAAAACATACAATGCCTTCTGTAATCACTCTGCCGGGGTAGCATTCCCCATTCCCCCTTTCTGTTGTAACAAAAGACGCTTCAGTGAAGCACGGCCATTTCGATTATAACTTGGCCCGTGGAGGAATGAGGAATCCCTGTTTTGTGTGTTACCCCCCAGAGGGCAAGGAAATTTGCAACTCTCTGAGAAATATATGCTGGGCCATTATCAGTTTTGACTTGTGAGGAGATACCCAGGACTACAAAGGCACTCGTAAAGTGGCAGCAAATGTCTTTTGCTGATTCTCCTGTATGACAGGATGCAAATAAAGCACCCGAAAAGGTATCAATAGAGGAATGAATGTACTTAAGTCTGCCAAATTCGGGAAAATGGGTAACATACGTTTTCCAAATTTGAAGGCTTTCAAGTACTCTAGGGTCAACACCTCCTGCAATGGAGGGGAAGGAGTGTCTTTGACAGTCTGGGCACACAGCCACAATACTAACAGCTTGGTGTGTAAAGTCAAAGGCGCGGGTGAGTGCAGCAGCATTCTGGTGAAAAAAAGAGTGACTGAGTTTTTCCTGGGAAAAGTGATCCAGCAGTTGAACAGGTAGGGTAAGTAAATCTGCTTGCCGGTTTCCTTCTGCAATAACACCAGGTAAAGTAGTGTGAGACCTGACATGCATGACAAAATAGGGGTGCTGCCTAGTATCTAAAAGGAAAACAAGTTGTAACCACTGAAACAATTCCTTGTTGGGAACATCCTTTAGTACGGCAGCTTCAGCTCTCTCCACAAGTCCTGCAACATAAGCAGAATCTGTTATTAAGTTAAAAAGGGAAAAGGGTAACAAATCGCTGGAAGTCCTGCACAACAGCTGCCAATTAAGCAATCTGGGGAGAACCTGAAAGAGTAGTGAAATCTGAATCCCATTGGTTGAGATCTGTTTTCCATCAAAGCAGTACCGACTTGTGGGTGCAGCCAGATCCATCTGTAAAAACAGTTAAAGCTTGTAACAGAACCTCACTTCTCTTGGGTCATGTTAGGAGATTAAAGCTGGTTGCCACAAGCTGGTGATTCAGGGAATATGTAGAAAGTTGTCCAGAAAAGTCAGTGTGGGCCATTTGAAAAACTTCAGATTACTGCAACAGCCACTGTAAATAGACAGTAGTAATAGGCAAACAGATCAAACAAAAATCCACACCTGCAAGTGTGGTAAGTCTCTGTCTAGCTTTTACAATGAGCAAAGCAAATATCTCATGTTGTGTGCTTATAGTTTTAGACATTTGGTGTGGCAGAAAAATCCACTCTATGGTCAGCAAGGGGTCAGGCACTTTAGGATCTCACTGAAAAGTCAAAGCATGGGGTTGCCTAGCCAGATTCAGAATTATTAAAGAAAAAGGCAACTCAGGGGCCCATTCGGCCACTTGCTGATTTGAAATAGCATCAACTACTTGCTGCAGTGCCTGGCAGGCTTCTGGTGTGAGCTCCTGAGGCAACAGGAGATCTGGCTCTCCTTTTAACAGATCAAACAAAAGGCTCACATCTGCATTTGAGATTCCTAGCAAGGAACAAACCCAATTAATTGAACCCAAAAGCTTTTGAGCATAATGCACACTGCAAATGTTTGTTTGACTTTGTAAAGGCTGAGGAGAAATACTCTGGGTCCTAATGCACCAGCCGAGGTATTTCCAAGGGGGTTGATGCTGGATTTTTTCGGAAGCAACACAAAGCTCTGCCTGGGTTACAGCAGCAACAACAAGGGCTAAGGCTTCCTCCACAAGTTCCTGTTTTTCTTCTGCAATAAGAATGTCATCCATGTAATGATATAATAAGGCAGCAGGCATCTTTTGGCGACTGGGGCTGAGGACCCTCGCAACAAACCACTGGCAAATAGTACGACTGTTTTTCATGCCCTGGGGAAGGACCACCCAGTGATACATTTGCAGGGGTGCTTGCATATTGGTGCTTGGGACAGAAAAGGCAAATTCAGGAACATCATCAGGATGCAAAGGAATGTCAAAAAAACAGTCTTTTAAGTCAATGACTGTCAGGTGCTAATCTCGAGGGATCATGGTGGGAGATGGACAACCTGGCCGGAGTGCTCCCATGTCCTCCATAGCAACATTGATTTTGCGGAGGTCTTCCACTTGACAGTTTGTTTTTTAATTACAAACACAGGTGAATTCCAGGGACTGGTAGAGGGGACTATATGTCCCTTCTGAAGTTGTTCTTGGATAAGGTCAGTAAGAGCACACAATTTAGGTAGTGGGAGGGACCACTGGTCCACCCAGAGGTGTGTATCAGTTTTCCAGCTTAATTTCAGGGTGTCGCGTGCCACAATGGCCCCTATTAAAAATCAGACTGAATTTTGAGACCCCATTGAGAAAGTACATCTCGTCCCCATAATACCATGGGTACAGGCAGAACAAACAGTTTTACTGAGGCTATGTGACCTTCAGGTCCCGTCACCTGAGTTAGATTGCGACTTTGATAACTGCGACTGCTCCTCCCAGTCCCAGTGAGGGCTTGGGGTATCTCTGTGAGGGGCTATGTGGGGAGCCACTTGGCTTGAGAGATAACAGTGACATCGGCTCCGGTAGCTAAAATACCAGTGAGTGTTATCTGCTCCCCCTGTAATGTCAGGGTACATTTGCAAATGGGACGTTCGTCAGAAATTGTTTGTGCCCACAGTATTTGTGGGGTTCCCCTAGAACCAAATCCTCCCACCCTTGTTTTGCATTCTTTTACAGGGGATGACAAATTGTGTGAAAAGGGAATCAATTGTGAGATATGTGTACCTTGAGGGACAGTACAGGGTGGAAAGGGGGTCCAAGCCATGATTTTAATTTCCCCAACAGAGTCTGAGTCTATAACTCCTGGGAGGACAAAAAGTCCTCAAAGGGTAGTTGAAGACCTCCCCACCAGCAAAGCACTTTTCTGGGGTGCTGGTGGGCCAAAAATTCCTGAAGAGAGTAAATGAACAGAAGAATCAAGCTGTTACTGTGATTGAGGTTGCCAGGTCCAGCCCGGCAGTGCCTGCAGTTGCTGAGTGAAGACTTGAGGCGATCCTCTGCTGGGTGTCCTTGGTGGATGCATCTGCAGAGTTGGCATCTGCAGTGACAGCATCTGCGGTGGCGGCTGAGATATTTGTGTAGGAGCGTGGTGCCTGCCCATGCTGCAGTTCCAGTTTTCCTGGATCGGGTGACCTTCGAAATCATACTTAGAGTAACATTGGTTAGCAAAATGATGACCCTGATGACACCGTGGACATACATCAGGGGTTTTTGACTTAGCTCCTTTCTGAGCAAAGCAGTCTTTTTTAAGTTGGCCAGGTTTGCCACAGCTGAAACAGACTCCCAGAATTCCAGAGGGACCTTTGATGGCTGCAAAAGCTGTGGCCATGGCTTCATACTGATGTTCTACTGTCCCAATACAGTTGCACGCTTCAGCCATTTCAATAAGAGCTGGTTCTTGGTTAGGCAGGGACTTAAGCAGTTTTTTACAGTCTGTGTTTACATTTTCAACAGCAAGTTTTACAAGCAAAATTTCACAGGCGTCAGAATTATCAATTTGGCATTAAAGTGCTTTCTTAAGGCGGTCAATAAACTGCTTGTAGGGCTCTTTAGGCCCCTGGACAATGGTTGTGAACGCTTTCTGTCTGCGCTCACTCCCTGATTGGGGTGGTCCGGAAAGGTGGAAAAGTCTCTCCTCCAACCCGTGCCTCCAAAGAAAGACTTAGTAGTCTTCAGTCGTCCGGTCTCAAGGTAGTTTATTGTATGTTATCTAAAAGATTTTCTTCCTGAACTGCTGCAGTCCGTTCAGCAGTCAGGCAAAGGCACACTCCGACACCCAGGGGGCTGATGCCTTCTTTTATATCATACATGATGTATTAAATATTTATGGTTTTTCCCCAATGCCTATCACCTATATTGAATAGTGACTTTCTACTCTAAACCAATCTGTGAGTGCCAACATCACCAAGAACATGGAGGTTAGGAAGAAGAAAGAAAGAGGACAGGGCACACCCAAATCCCTCCATCTTAGAACTTCTGACCCCCATGTACAAAACTCAGACCCCTCTGTACAAGGCCTAAAACCCCCCTGTACAGCACTCAAAAATTCTTCCTTTCACTTTGTGACTACTTCTACTATAATATCTAAACTTTTGTGATTTCTTGTTCTTCCTGCAAGGTTGGTAAATTGTTCCATGGATCAGGTTCAAAGCCACAAGGGTCTGTGGCTGCATTCCAGGGTCTCAAATGCTTTTGACCTGGGCCCGGAACAACCAAGAATGTCCAAGGGACATTCTGGGTTCCGACATCTCCCCCTCCTGTTTGCACCAAGAAAACCTGCCTTGCCATTTTGTCCATGACCCACCGAATGCATAGAAAAAATGCACGGCAGAACAAGCAGAAGAACTAGAAATCCTATCAGAATATAAAATGCTATTTTCAAAAGCTCCCTCCACAACGGTGAGAGACTAAAAAAGTTGATGAAATCATCCCACCAGGATCCTGTAACTTTTTGCAATTTGCTGATGCTGTTTTGCATTTGTTTTATATTTTCATGGATAAATTTCGAGTGATTGGACAAGTTCATGCAGCACATTCCCTCAAATTCTTCACACCCGTGCCCATGCGACAGCAGCAAATAATCAATTGCCGCCCAGTTCTGAAGTGTTGCTTGTCTTGCACTGTCGATGTCTGTTAACATGTCACTCAGTGCAGAGGAAATGGCATGAGTATGTTTGCTCAACCAACATGCCATGTGGTCCAATTGCGTCAAGGCCACCCCTGATGCTGCTTGGGGTGAGAAAATTGCTACTGCAATTCTCCGAGCCTTGTTCCAGATATAAACTTCATCATTACAATTTGGACTGTATTGTTCAATGGATCTTATTTCCCTGCGTGTCTGTTCCTGAGGTGTTTTTGCATTGGGGACCTTAAGAAAGGTTTGGCAAGCTGCATCCCAGACTCCATCAAGGGCTTCCCTTGGGTAGTCTTGCAACTGGGCGTCCGGATCTGTGTATGGTGCCATTCTCATAAGCTGTCTGATTGTGAGGCCCACCAGGGTCTGATTAGCATGACCCACATAAGTTATAAGAAGGTTTTGCAGACCCTTCTCCCACTCCTTTTCCCATAAGCTGTATTGAATGAGGCATAGCAGTAGCCGAGCAAGAGTTTTTAAATTGTGCGGGGTCATTACATGAGCAGCAAACACAGAATCTAGCATGTTTACAAAACGTAGTGAACTGATGCCGTGCTCGGTAGCTGCCCGTCGGAGCTCTTTTATTTTTGGGAAAGACAGCTGTTCCCAATGGGCAATTTGCTTTCAGGGTCCCAAATATACTACCGGTGCCACAATTCTTTCAGCAATGTCAAATTCCCCCTCCCTTAATGCTTGCTGTTTTAAACAGACCTAGTTGTCATGAGTGTTAGGGGGATAGAAATCAGGTTCTTTGTCAGGATCGATGGGCCTGGGATCAAAGCGGTCCTCTTCTTTGTTTTCCTCGCTGTTCTCTGGGCAGTAGCCAGCAGCGAAACCCCCTACAGAGTGCAAAGGGCTCCCCTCCCTTTCCCTCGTCTAGTAAGGGGGGTTACCGGGGCTGTGGGTCATGTTTGTTTGCTGTGGAGGGAGAGACACAGTCTCTTCAGAATGTAAGGAATTCTGAGACTCCACCGTAAAGGGGGGGGGGGGGGAGGGGAGGGGGTGGAACGGCAATCTGTTTGACTTTAGCAGCAGTCTCTTAAGATTTTAAAGAACATTGAGCTTCTGCTGTAGAGGGAGGGCAGGCATTCCCTTTAGCCTGGGACTTTTCTTGGGCCTTTAAGACCTCAAAAATCACCCACCAGGAGGGCAGCATTTCTGCAGCCTCTTTATTTCCCTTGGTAGCAGAATCCCATAGCTTAATTCGCGCTTTGTCCCACAAATCTGTCACAAAGACTGTAGATTCTGTGACTCCTGGTATCTCAGCTGCTGCCCATCATAATAGGACTTTTAAGTCATGTGAGGGCACAGTTTTGCCATGCTGTTGCAACAGCTTAGACATAAGTTCAAAAACGTCTCTTTCCTAGGCAGACATCCCCTGACCCATTGTCCCCTGCAGCAGTTAACCTCCTATATCCTGGAGGGATACCTCACCTACTTTATCCCAGAAGGGTTCGTTTCCTGCCGGCTTTCCTGCTTCCTCACAGCAGCACTTCATTCTGCAGGGCTCGTAGTCAGTCGCTCAGCTAGATGATCATTGCTTCCTCACCACAAGGGCACCATTTGATGGCAATTAATAAAGAGACAGGGTCTTCATGGTTTGCATACATGAAGCCATTTATTGATACACACAGCTGAGTTTATATACCTTTTCAGTTGTAACTAAAAATAGCACAACTATAACATTTATGTAACTAGGTAACATTGCTTAATTCAAAGCCTCATACACACTAGCACAGGTATGTGCAATTTTACATAATTTCTGCTTACCAAGTACATTGTACCAAGAACATCATTAACTTTTGCATTCCTTCTTCAGGGTTCTGCTTTCTGTTACCAAGGCTCGCGGCCTACTAATGCTAACATATCCACTTCTGTCATGAGCTGAACAGTGCTCCCAGCTCAGCTTTCTAGCTGTATTTCTAGCTCTATTTCTATTGTATTTTTATATGTTTAGCAAATTACCATAAATGACAAAAATCCCCAATTAGAGACATAAGTGGTGAGGTAATGCTCCCCCCATTCAACCCCCTTTGAATTCCCCCTCTTTTAGATAGTAACTAAGCTTTGTTTATGAAAATGTGTCTCAGAGAGCTAGTTTCAACCTTGACTTCCCACAGAATCTAACCTTGGACCCCCAGCTTGGAGGCACTGGGGAATTTATTTTGTCCTTCTGTCTAATAGAGTAGGTAAAATGATAGCTACAAATACTATGATAGGCTACAGAGCTACAAATATACATGTAAAGAATATAGAAAATATATAAAAGAAAAAAAGGCAAAACCCAATTTGACATCATCCACAGGGCTCAGTATTGGATCCAGTCCTGTTTAATATCTTTATCAATGATCTGGATGAGGGGATCAAGTGTATGCTCACCAAGTTTACAGGTGTCACCAAGTTGACTGGGAGTGTTGATCTGCCAGATGGTAGAAAGACTCTATGTTAGATCATGTGGAGGGGGATGGTGAGGGGCGCAGGAGACAGAGACCACTCACCCCGATGTTCGTGTGGCACAGAGAGATTTTCTTTTCCAACCCCTCCTTTATATATGGCATTTGAAAGACCCAGTCTGGATGTTCTCATTGGTTTGAATTCCACGCCCCTTCAGGTCCTGGCCAGTGAGGTGGCTGCAGCATTGGGAGATATTTGGTTGGCCAACACCCTTGTCAATCACTGTAACAACTCTCTACAGTGGTATCTGGACAGATTGGATCAATGGGTCAAGGCCAGTTGTTTGAGGTTCAACAAGGCCAAGTGTTGGGTTCTGCACTTAGGTCCCAACAAACTCCATGCACCACTACAGGTTAGGGGAAGAGTGTCTGAAATGATGCCTGGCAGAAAAGGATGTGGGAGGGTTGGTTGACAGTCAGCTGAACATGAGCCAGCGTGTGCCCAGGTGGACAAGAAAGCCAATGGCATCCTAGCTTATATCAGCAATAGTGTTGCCAGCAGGACTAGGGAAGTGATTGTCCCCTTGTACTCTGCACTGGTGATGCTGCACCTTGAGCACTGTGTTCAGTTTTGGGCACCTCACTACAAAAACCACATTGAGGTGTTGGAGTGTGTCCAGGGAAGGGCAAAAAAGATGGGGAAGTGTCTAGAGCATAAATCTTATGGGGAGCAGCTGAGGGAACTGGGGCTGTTTAGCCTGGAGAAAAGGAGGCTCAGAGGGACCTTATAGCTCTCTACAGCTACTTGAAAAGAGGTTGTAGTGATGTGGATGTTGGTCTTTTCTCCAAAATGACACGCAATAGTTGAGCCAGAGAAGGTTTAAAATGGATATTAGGAAAAATATCTTCAATGAAAGGGTTTTCAAGCATTGGAACAGAATACCCAGGGAAGTGTTGGAGTCAGCATCCTTGGAGGTATTGAAAAGGTATGTAGATGTGTTGCTTAGGGACATGGTTTAGTGGTGGACTTGGCAGTGTTAGGTTTGCAGGTGAACTCAATGATCTTAAAGGTCTTTTCCAACCTAAATGATTCTATAATTTCTTTGAAATAAGAGGATCTGAAACTTAGTGGAATTGAAGGGCCTTTTACAACGAGTGCATAACTGAAGCATCAGGAATTGTTTTCAGGACTTGGCATTATTTGCTTTTCCTGGCTCTGTGTTTTATATATGTGTGACTGTAACATGGAGGGGTGGGTCAGAGACAGAGACAACACACACCCAAGGTCCGTGTGGCAAGAGAGAGAGCTTTATTCTTTGAACCCAGCCTTATATAGGGGGTTTGAAATGTCCCAGTCTATAATGTTCATTGGTCTGCTCTTAATACCTCCCAGTTTCCTGACCAGCGAGATGTCTGCAGCTTAAGATGGAACGTTATTGATTGAGGTCCCTGTCTGTAACCGAATTAATTGCTCAGCCACAGACTAGCTGTGATATATAATGACTTAAATTTTGAATGTCTAAGGCTTTGAAATGTTATTTCAGACTTTAGGAACAAAACTTTGTGAAATTTTAAGGATAATTCTAATAAAACAGAAGGGAAACATTTTGGATTTTCTCATTATACCATCTCAAAATTTACATACTTATGTGTTCCTGTGCTTATCACAGAAACAACATACTATTGATATAAAAAGAGGTTTGAGAAAGTTGACTATTATCTTATATGGAAGTATACTGGTCACGGTTATTACACACCCATTTTTGAAAAGGGTAGTGCAGAGTTCCCAGGGAACTACTGACCAGTCAGTCTTACCTCTATGCCTGGTAAGATCATGGAACACATCTTCCTGGAAGACATATTTAAACTTATGAAAAACAGGGAGGTGATTAGAGACAGCCAACATGGCTTCAGCAAGGGCAAGTCATGCCTGACTAATCTAGTGGCCTTCTATGATGGGGTGACTGCATCAGTGGACAAGGGAAGAGCAACTGATGCTATCTGTTGTGGAATTAGTCCTTCCTCTAAATTGGAAAGACATGGGTTTGATAGATGGGCTGTTACATGGATAGGGAATTGGCTAATAGATGCATTCAAAGTCAACAGCTCAGTGTCCACGTAGATACCAGTAATGAGTGGTGTCCCCTAAGGGTCCATACTGGGACCAGTAGTGTTCATTATGTTTATCAACAACATAGTGCTGTTGACACCTGAAGGATGGCATGCCATCCAGAGGGACCTAGACAGGCTCAAGAAGGGGGCTCATGGGAATCTCATAAGGTTTAACATGACCAAGTACAAGGTGCTGTACCTGGGTCAGGGCAAACCCCAGTATCAATACAGGCTGGGGGATTAACAGATTGAGAGCAGCCCTGCAGACAAGGACTTGGGAGTGCTGGTGGATGAGAGGCTGGACATGAGCTGGCCACGTGCACTGGCAGCCCAGAAAGCCAATCATATCCTGGGCTGCATCAAAAGAAGTGCGGCCAGTAGGTCAAGGGAAGTGATTCTGCCCCTCTACTCAGCTCTTGTGAGACTCCACCTGCAGTGCTGCATCCAGCTCTGGGATCCCAAGCACAGGAAAGATATTGACCTGTTGGAGCAAGCCTAGACAAGGCCACAAAGATGATTAGAGGGATGGAGCACCTCTTCTACAAGGAAAGGCTGGGAGAATTGGGATTATTCAGCCTGGAGAAGAGAAGGCTTTTGGGTGACCTAATTGCAGCCTTCCAGTACCTGAAGGGAACTTGCAGGTAAGATGGGACAAGACTATTTACAAGAGCATGTAGTGACATGACAAGGGGGAATGGGTTAAATTGAGAGTAGTTTTAGATTAGATATTAAGAATAAATTCTTTACTGTGAGGGTGGTGAAGAAATGGAACAGTTTGCCCAGAGAAGTTGTGGATGCCCCATCCCTGGAGGTGTTCAAGGCCAGGTTGGATGGAGCTATGTACATGGTCTAGTTGAAGGTGTCACTGCCTGTGGATCGGGGGTTGGAACTAGATGATCTTCAAGGTCCCCTTCCAACACAAACAATTCTATGATTCTCTGATAAACAGTGGGATTGAGTGCACCTGCAGCAAGTGTACAGATGATACCAAGCTGAGCAGAGCAGTTGATTCACTTGTGGGAATGGATGCCATCCAGAGGGACCTTGAAAGGCTCAGTCCATGTGAGCCTCATAAAGTTCAACAAGGCCAAGTACAAGGTACTGCACCTTGGTCAGGGCAATCCCCAGTGTCAATACAGACTGGGGGATGAATGGATTGAGAGCAGCCCTGCAGAGAAGGATTTGGGGGTACTGGTGTATGAAAAATTGAATATGAGCTGGCAATGTGTTCTTGCGGCCCAGAAAGCCAATTGTATCCTGGGCTGAATCAAAGAAGTGTGGCCAGCAGGACAGGAGAGGTGATTCTGCCCCTCTGCTCTAATGAGACCCCACGTGGAGTACTGAATCCAGCTCTGAGGTCCCCAGTACAAGGAAGATGTGGACCTGTTGGAGTGGGTCCAGAGGAGGGCCATGAAAAGGAAATCAGAGGACTGGAACACCTCTCCTATGATGACAGGCTGAGAGCATTGGGGTTGTTCAGCCTGGAGAAGAGAAGGCTCTGGGGAGACCTTATTGCTGCTTTTCAATATATAAAAGGGGCTTATGAAAAGACAAAGAAATTTTTTACCAGGGTCTGTATTGACAGAACTAAGGGCAATGGTTTTAAACTGAGAGTAGGTTTAGATTTGACATAAGGAAGAAATTTCTTGTGATGATGTGATGAGAGTTGTGATGCACTGGAACAGGTTGCCCAGAGGAGCTGTGGATTCCCCATCATTGAAAAGTGTTCATGGTCAGTTTGGATGGGGCTTTGAGCAACCTGATTTAATGAAGGATGTCCATAGCAGGGGGTAGAAGAATTGAATGTAAATGATCTTTAAAGGCTGATCATTCTATGATTCTGTTGTTTGTAGTCAGTTAGAAATCTGTTTTCTTTCTTATGACATGTTCAGTAGCAAGCAAAATTAGTTCTTCTTTGGCAATTTATTTGTTTGAAAATCATATTTCCTGCTATAACAAATAGCGATACAAATGACAATGTGTGGCTGTCCAGTAGTACCAGCCTTCAAACAAAGGAAAACTTGAGCTGCAAGTATACCTAGCTGCTCCTTGATTTGTAATTGCATTTATGACGCTTTTTGCTCTCTCCAAGGTGTTTTAAAAGGTAGTGACCAATTTGGACTGTATTGTGTAGCTTTTTTTGCCATATTTTTTTTAAGTGACTGAAGCTTTTCACTTGATTGTGCGAATTTAAATGTTATGATTTATAAGCAGAAAGTGAAATTAACTGTGTGGTTAAACATGAACAATATTATTTTACCTTTTTCAACTTTACCTTTTTAGCTTCAGTAGCAGTTGGTTTTATTCTGTGAGGATGCCTTAAAATGGAATAATGGAATTGCGATTCATTAAAATTCAATAGATTAATTTCATGCAAAATAAAGTAATTTTCATTGTGCCCAAGAACCAGATCTCTCATCTCATTTATTCAGAATAAAACTTTTCAGAGACTATTATAATTTTTTTAAAGTAAGACTTGAGCAGGAATGAGTATTTGAACATATGTTCAAGTTTCTGTGGAAAATTAGAACCAACTCTGCAGAGGAGTTCCTCTTAACTGGAAGAGATTAGCATTTCTATAATACTAACTTTGACAAGATAAATTGTGAATGCAGACTGACCTCCTTAATCAGGTTAAATCATCACAGAAGTTAAATTTGACAAAAGATACTGTGGAACTCTGCTAAGACTTTAATGAAGAATGAAAGTCTTGAGGTGGGACAAGCTGTTGAAGGAATTATGCATCTTGTTTTTAATAGAGTTAGGATTACATCTTCAGCATTAGTAATTTTATATCCTGTTTTTATTGGTTTTTAAGACTCATTATGAGACTTCATTGATAAGATTGCTATTTGTGTCTTTTGGATCTCTAGCATACATGGGTTGTTCTTTGAGCTTTCATTGTTCCTAGAGACATTTTACTTTGGTCACTGTCACTAATCTAAGGATGGATGTTGTTTTCTGCAACTGATTTTTCTTTTTTTAGATGTTGCTTTTAAGCATTCTTCTAATGTGCATATTGCCATTTAAATGAAGAGTACTATAACTGGTAATTAATTAAAAAATTTATTTTGGAATTAGCTAACATTTGTGAGGAATTTTAATCAGGCAACCCACTAAGTATCACTCTAGAAATGAATATGCATATTGTAACATGCTAAAATAAAGATAATATATATATTTATCACCAATGTGATGATGTAATGTTCATGTTTCTTCATGTTGTATTCACAAATGTCAAGTTACTGTTTGGGTTTATTTAACTCAATAGAATAAAACTTGTGCAACACTGTTTTAGTGGGTTGAAACTGTCAAATAGCTTACATGACTGTTTATCAAAGAAACTGCCATTCACTGGAAGGTATCTTCCTGTGCAAGTTAGATTACAAAAATGAGGAAGGGTAAAAAGTATATTTAATCTAATATCTGCTTTAAAGAGTATCACTTCTCTTGCTGTGACCTTTGCATATAATTTTTCTTGTGTTGTACTAAAAAGGAATGTTTGAAAATGTTGTTGCTACCATGTGCCTTTAAAAATACTTGAAGTCAAAGATACCTGTAAGTGCAGAGGGAAGTGAAATTTCCTTCAGGTGACAAGACAAGTTAGGGAAAACAAATGCTCTGAAGAATTTTAATCAACCACCACTAATGTTTCCACTAGATTCTTCCTACTGAGGTGAGGGAATTATGTTTACCATTCTGCGGAAAGCAACAAGGTAGCAAAAGTATATACTATTAGGTGACATTGTTCTTTCAGAGTTGATTTAGGGCTTTAACAAGCAAGTTTTACTTTTGATGTTCTGTGTAGCAATGCCTAAAATAGTTCTTTTGGCTTAAGCAAACTAGTTTTAGAAACTACTATTGAGAAAGCAACTTATACAAAATATTGAAAGTATTCCACTATTCAGTGTGGGTTTTTTTCTTTTTCCAGAGCAATGTAGTATTCTTTATACCCTAATTTGAATAAGGTACACTAAGCTGTATAAATTAATGTATCTTAAATTAATATATAATAATATATTGCCTTCTTAAAGCATGCAGCTCTTGTCCAGAGTAGAATTTTGAGTATGTACTTGTTTAATGTTATGTTTGTATCTGTGTACAGAAAGCATAGAAACAATGTTGGACCAAGCAAACCTATTTCTCAGCCACGAAGAAACATTGTAGGCTGCAGAATACAGCATGGCTGGAGAGAAGGGAGCGGACCTGTAACACAATGGAAAGGCACAGTTCTTGATCAAGTTCCTGTAAATCCCTCCCTCTATCTTATAAAGTATGATGGATTTGATTGTGTGTATGGACTAGAACTGCACAAAGACGAAAGAGTTTCAGCACTTGAAGTCCTTCCAGACAGAGTTGGTAAGAGGTTTTTTCCTATATGTGCATATGTTGTCAGAACATTTAAATTTTATTAAATTACTTTTCAGTACATGGCAGATAATGTAAATGCTCTGTTCAATTTTTATTTTTTTTTAGTTCACAAGGTTTTGATGATAGCAGAGAGATTAGTGCTGTCTCTTGTCTTTAAATTGTATGTAGAAAATTCTGTGGGTTTTCTTTTTGAGAGTCTTATCCCTAACGAGCTTATGTACATGTAGTGTCAATATTTCTATTAAAATTTAAACTCTGAGTCAACTGAGAAATGTCCTGACTATGCTATCTTGCATGTGTTTGACATTAATTATGTGTTTGGTTGGGGTTTTTTTAATGTGCTTTCAATAGGTATTAATACAAGTGGAGGGAAAAAAAGCATTTTCTAAGTGAAATAACTTAGTAACTAGTAACTTAACTAGTAACAAGGCTTTATTGTTTCTTATAATTAGCACAGAATTGTTAAACTGCAGGTGTTTCCAAACTGTAAAGTTCAAGGTTTGACCTAATAATGGTTTTTTTTTTCTGAATGGAATCAATTCTTGGGTTTCCTGACTGCAAAGAAAGCAGTAGCAGTCTCTAGAATGGGGTTAGGGGGAACCAAACCTAACACCTTCATTAATAACTTCATACAGCTGCTCTGTGATTTAGCTTCTCTTCCTCTCCTCCTCCTCCCCTTCAGTATAAATATTTAAAATACAGATGCTATTCCTTGCTGTGGCTTTACCTTGCATTATGATAGTTTGATTGGGGGGAGTGCAATGATGGAAAATGTCATTAAACAGTGTTAACATGTTAAATTAATTCTTCGAGTTCTGCTGTTCTTTGGTTTTCAACTCTCTGAAATGGGCATTATTTGTTTTTTATGTGAATTGACTAACTTTCAAATTAATTTATTCATGAATCTGGATAAAGATTATTTTTGTAAAGATTTATTTCTGTACTTTTTGAATGGACATACTATTGAACTGCTACCATTTCAGCTTCATCTCGAATTAGTGATGCCCACCTGGCAGACACAATGATTGGCAAAGCTGTGGAACATATGTTTGAGACAGAGGATGGCTCAAAAGATGAATGGAGGGGGATGGTCTTGGCTCGAGCTCCTATTATGAACACATGGTTTTATATTACCTACGAGAAAGATCCTGTGTTGTATATGTACCAACTCTTAGATGACTATAAAGAAGGTGACCTTCGCATTATGCCCGATTCCAGTAAGTAGACTGGTTGCTTTTTCTTCTGAAAAGTGGCATCTCTCTGTATTATTATACAGCTTATGGGTTATGTATGGAAAAGAGAGTTGAGAAACAAGTATCTTTTTAAGTATCAAAACTAGCAAAGGTTGCAGCACAACTGAAAAAATATCTTTATTAAACAACTTCTGAAATATTTTCCTTGAGTCAGTGGTGAAATATGCAATAAATACTGTAAAATCATTTTCTGTTATAATTTCTAATTTTTATAAAGATATGCATACTGTTATGAAGAGATTACACTTAGTTTTTTTTCACAGGGACAAACTAGAATCTTTCCATTGTTATTTTCTTATAGAAGTGTCACAAATCAAGGAGTTCTATTTTTGAAGCAGTTGTTATAAAAATAATGTTTTGGGGCTAACTAAAATAGGTTAATTTAGTTTGGGTAAGCATCATCAGTTTGGAAAGTTTTTGAATAGTTTCTTGGAGGAAAGAAGCACTAATATTTTCAAAATTCATTTTCTCTCACATGTTTAAACATATAAACAGGGGAAAAAATTCAATAGGTTAGGAGGAATATTTTTTCTTTCTTTTTTCAAGTGAAAGTTATTGGCTTTTTTCCTATAAATATTTTTTGCAGAATCAGTGTTGTTCAAGGGATTTCAGCAAAAAAAAAAACCCAAAAGTTTGTCGATAATATTGTGCTCTCACTTCTGTCTTGTGTCTCAAAAGTGCTTCTCCGACAGAAAGGCAATTTTGACTTTAAAGTAAATTATTAATTTGATAGCCAAACAGTAATTATGCAATGCACTACATAAATATTATTTTAAATTAATTAATTGAGTTTCTCAGACTGTCTTCCTTCAGATCTAGCACTGGCTGAGTAAACAAGTGGCACTTATTTGCATAACCTCTGTAGTAATCCTATGGTTTTAGATTTTTTCCAGCCTAACAAAAAGCAACTTATCTGTGGCCTGAGAGAGAACCACAAATGTTACTGGATAAACTGATTTTGATCATATAAAAACCAAAGCAAGCTCTTTCAGAGTTGGCACTCTGAAATACCTTGCAATTACTTTTTAAATTCTGCTTTGCTTTCTTCTTTCTTACAAAAATAAGTTAAAAGACTCATGCTTTTCATATTTAAGAATTAAGTTTTTAATGTGTTCTTTTTTCCTATCTATTGTGGGTCCCTTCCAGATCAGGATATTCTATGATTCCTTACCTCTGTTTCTAAGACACTCCAAACTATGAGCTACCTTCCCTGAATTTGGATCCTTTACAGACAATGTAAATTGTGTATTTAAGGATACTTCTGGGTAGATTTTGCTTGAAAAACAAATAATAAGATTAAACTTCTCAACAGTATCCATTCTAGTGTAAAATTGAAAGCTCCTTTCTACAGCATTATTGATTAAGGAGGTTGCACTCAGTTTGGAAGATGTGGTTTTGTTGCAATGACATATTTGCATTGACATTTTGGATAATGAGTTCTAGTATACCTGCCTTTCTGTTAAATATACTTAGTGCCTTGTTCTGCTGGGAGCTCAAATTCAATTATCTACAAACATTCTTTGTAATTGGTGTGTAAACCTTCATGTCAAAAGATTTATTTTTCTAACCAATTGACGTGCTAATTTTTAATTCATAAAAGTGACGACGATATTACTTAAAAAATAAAATCTGTGACTACTCTAGAAGCATGGCAATAGGCACTTGTCTAAACAACTGTAGACATACTTTGCATTTTGAATTTGTGACTTTCTTAACATATAGAGAAGTCTGCAGTTTTGTATATCGGAAAAAATCCATAAATGTCTACCAAAGTACAATGTATTTTCATATTACAGATGATTCACCTCCTGCAGAACGAGAACCAGGTGAAGTTGTAGACAGCCTGGTAGGCAAACAAGTGGAATATGCCAAAGAAGATGGCTCAAAACGGACTGGCATGGTCATTCATCAAGTTGAAGCCAAACCGTCTGTCTATTTCATCAAGTTTGATGATGATTTCCATATTTATGTCTATGATTTGGTGAAGACATCCTAGACATCATCATGAACTTCTGCCAAATTTGTGGAACTATTAAATGTAAAATTTGTAGACACAGACTTGACTGGTTTTCAGTTGAATGAAAATTTAAATGTCCCTGTGAACCCACAATCTCTGCCGGCAACTGTTTTGTTCTGAATAATACAAATTTATGTGAATATGACATATCTCGTGTAAGAGAGCTCCTTTTCTTGAAGGAAATCACTACATTTGGGTGGTAGGGAGTTAAAAGCAAAGAACAGTTGCAAATTCAAGCTGTGTGAAGTCAATCTAGTATTGTAATCTAGATTTTTTCTTAGATTAACTTTTTCTTCAACCTTGCATCACCTGTTCAACTGCCACATGCAAGTGTAGTTTGCTATTTTCCATATGCCTTCTTTTGCAACATTAATTTCTTGGCTACTGGCAGTCCTTGTTTTCTGGGTTGGGACAGAGGTGACTTTTCTGAAAGATTTAAACAGTTTGTGCATCAGTAAGGAGTGTCTAACCCATGTAACATCAATTTACTGTGTTTCTACTCTTTGTTTCAAATTAAGTTGTTAAATACTTTAGTGTTTTTTACTAGTCACAAGGCAGTAGGATATCAAGTGTTTGACTTATGCACCTTTCAGTGAAAAGGCTTTAAACTATAAAAATATATTTAATCTGTATATCCAGTTAATTAGAAAATGAAGGTTAAGGGCCTGTATTTACAAATTGTAGGAACCAGTAAAATATACACAACAAAGCTGCCATTAATCCTAAATGTTGTGTTCTGTTTTGTTATATACATTTCGTAGCAGAATACAAGTGCTTGGTGCCACATGTTTAACAGTATATAATGCTACTTAAGCAGACTTTGGACTACACACTGGCAATCAGTAGTCTCTCATTTAATATCAGAACCTAGCAACTTGGATGTTTGTGTGTGGACTTAGAAACCTAGTATTAGTTAATCTTTTACACAGTAAATACAAGTTTATGTGGGAGGGAGGTCCTTTTACACTGAGGACCTCCTTTAGAGAAGGACAAGCATTTGTTGCCTTCTCCTCAGTCTGCTGTATTCCTTTGCTTTGTTTTGTGCTGGGATTTGCTATTGTTTTTAACCATTTTGGTTCAAGAAGGCATAATTTCAATGCATTCTATTTTTGGCTTTTCCACGTAAGGAGTGTCCAGACAAATCTACAGTTTAAACCTGCTGTTGCCTTTTGTGGTGTACTTGCTTTGAGGTATGCCATTAACATGAATTTCATTCGGTGAACACTAGAGTTATGCATGCCAGTGGTGTACTATCTAATGGGAGCTATAGGCTGTCTCAGTGGTTCAGTCATCTGCATTAGATTGTGGATGCAAATAACAGCCCACAACAGCAGAATCCTTTCACAGTTTTAATCTTGCAAGATAGTTGTAAATCAAGGTTAGGGTATTTGGGTTATTTTAAGAGTAGCAACTTTTAAAAGCATCATAATTGTAATGAGGATCATCACAGCAACAAAATTTTCATGGTGAGGCAGAGCTCTACAGGCTTCAAACCACTGCTTTACAGAAATGCAGTATGTGAAGAATGTGAATACAGTCAACACTATTGATGGAAAAAAGGAATACATAGATATCCAACCTTATGATGTTAGTGGAAGGATGCAGGAGAGATACTGCTAATCAGAGATCAGGAGTCTGACCTCTATTGTGGGTATTCTTAATAGCAAAGACAGTGGCTTAAGTCCTTTTCTGTCCTTTTTTTTTTTGCCTGATTTCATACTTTAGCCTTAAGGCTTGTGCCTCATTATGCTGTTATAATGGTAATACTGTATAAATATGGTATCAATTCTTTGTCCCTTGCTACTATATTGCATTATGTCCTGTATTTCATCATGGGCAACCAAAGGCAGGCTATTGTCTTTCAGTTCACAACTTCTCAATCCAGTCTTTAAGCACCAAGTATCTGAGTCACTAAATTTTCATTGTGTTTTGAACAAAATGAGCAGATTTGCAACACAGTGCTTTCATCCTGCAGATCTGTTATGTGCTTCCTATTGACTCTTAAGAGTCCTGCATGTAAATCTCAAAGCTGAGCCTGGCTCCATGAGCCCAAGTTGATATTTGTGGCACAAGAATGAGTGTATTGATTACACACAAATTACACTAATAACTTAGTACAATGAATTTTGGGCTTTGCGTCTAAGGATGTAACAACAAGGTTTGTTTTGAAATATTTGAGGTTTAGCTCTACTGGAACATTTTTAGCATTTGGCTTGCATTTGTGAAGTTTTATGTAAGCCACTCTAATACACCACATATTTTGCTAATTAGAATATAATCTATACAGTATATACTGTCAAATTTTATGGTTGTTTTTAGATGTCCCCATTGTCTGTTGCATGGGTTTTTTTCTTTTCATCTTTTTTTTCTTAAGGTTTGTGTGGAGGGGTAGTTTTGGTTTTGTGGTTGGTTTTTTTAATAGCTCAAACCACCTTTTTGGGACTTGAGACTTATTCCACTCCCTGCCATCTGTTTTGGGCTTACTTTAGGCTCATGTTTCAGATCTGCATGCAGTGCTTGCATTACCCTAGTAACTACATGTTGGTCCCTTGTTCTAGGGGTTCAACATTACTTTCCAAATTTATCATAGGTCTTGTGATGACACAAGCCATGGATCTTTGTATAAAAATCATTGGCCTCTCATTTACCACACAAGCCATGGATCTTTGTATAAAAATCATTGGCCTCTCATTTACCTGCTGTAGCATTGTTGTATATTGTATGTGCATGATGTCAAGCTGCCATGGAAAACTCTTAAAAAGGAAAAAAAAAACCCACCTTAAATGCAGACCATCCTTTTTTGCATGCTTAGAAGGTTAGAACATTCAATGTAACAAATGGAAGTTGCATGTTATAACGTTTAGGTTTGGGGTTTGTTCTGTTTTTGTGTTCAGTTTTTTGTGAATTTCCTTATTGTGCTGTTTAAATGGTTGTTAATAGGATTAAATGCACTGGTGAGGCAAACATAGTTCCAACAAAAGGTAATTTTCCAGTTGTATGTCATACAGCATTTGAAGGGACCATGTATTCTGTTCAAGAATAAATAAAATCATAATTGATAAGTAAAACAATGAATTTTTTTCTTTTGAATGCCAAACCCTAAACTAAGTGGGACTACATAAAGACTGAAATACTTTGGGGAAAATCCTATTTATTACAATAGGTATACATAATCTTTAAATTAATTCTTTAAAATGGAGGATTTATCTTCAAATAGAATAAATTACCGTTGCTTCAGGGAAAAATAATTAGGGTAAAATACAGTTTCTGGTTCCTTGAAAATGTTGTGCATTTTGTATTTTATATCATTAGTGCAATTTGGATGGTTCTTGGTATGTGTATAGTTCAAAGGTCTTTGTGTTCACATTTTAAAATTAGGTAGTGACTTCATCTTTAAAGCTTGGTTTCATTATTTTTATTTTCTTTGCATTTAGAAGTATGAACATTTTAAATCTGTTGCTTAATTCTGTAAGTAATTTTAATAATTATGATGTAACTCTATCCTTAAAACATTTAAAATAAATCCTTTATGTGCAACTCATGACTTTAAATTTTATTCTCATGAGCAAAATGTGGTGATGTGACTTCAGACTGCAAAGAAGCAGTTTCTTCAGTATTTTAATTTTAAAAGGCTTAGTATTTTAAAGTTGGGCCATGTGTGCTGGTATAATACTTTCCCCTGTGAAATAAGTTTGCTTGCTAAGTCAATTCTTTTTCCCCATGTAAGTATGAATGTCAGTAAGATGGAATTTCACTGAGGTAAAGTATAATGCTTAAATTGTATTTCACCAAAAAAAGGAAAATTCCTCCTCAGGGGTTTATGCAAGTCTGTGAGGAAGCGTCTTATTTCCAGAACACACTAGCTCACACTGTAATCAGTAGTTAAGCAGCAGGGAACACTAGAAATGTTTGTCAGTGTTTAGCTCATAGATTTGACTGCTTTGAATTAATGGGCTTAACTAGAATTGGAATTTTATTTTACTCACTAAATTTAAAAAAAAACAGTAGAATTTATCCAAAACTAGACATGATGAGCAGTGAAGAGAATAATAGCCCAGTTCTGTGAATTTCCTTGAGGCACATAAAGTATTTCATACTAATCAATGAACACTTAATTATTTTCTGTTGCTTAAGGTAAATTACCAAGCTTGATTTTGAATACTGAAACCTGATTATAGGTGGAAAAAATCTTATAGGAATAGCCTATGGTGTTTCTGTCCTGGTCTGAAAGACAGGTGTCTTCTAAGGAAGGCAGGAGGCTCCCTTGGAATGGAATATGTAATCCCCTTCCCTCCAAAATACTATAATTTTGAAATTAAGGGGCTTAATTTTGAAATTAAGGGGCTTTCAGGCAAAGGTCTGGGGATAGGAATAACAGTTCTTTACTAGTCTGTATAACAAAGCAAACAAACAACAATACCTATGGCAGTTGCAACAAATAGAATCAGAAACCCAGTATCAGCCTTCTCAGCCACAGGCACTTTCCCATTTAGTGTAGTGATGGTCGCAGCTGGCAGGGGTGCTGGTGGCTCCCGGTGGGCAGGGCAGGTGCGATGATTCCCCCGCAGCTGCAGGAGGTGCTCTGGAGTGAGCTCGGGGAGCACGTGGTAATGGCGGCTTGACCAAGATGGGAAGGGATAGAAGAGAGGCTTGTTTCCCAAACCCCTGGGGCAGTTGATCCTGGTGCCACAGCAGGACTCTCGGAAGCAGCAAGCTGGAACAGCAGGAATGAGCAAAAATCCTGGGGTGGTGAACGAGAGGTATCAGAATGTGAAAAACGCCAGTCACTTGGTTTTTAAAATTTTAAAAGTTTAATAATAATAAAATGGTTATAAAAATAGTAATACAATTAGAGTAATAAAAATTTAGAGTTAGGACAATTACAAGGCAATAAAAAGCAAAGAATTACCGACGTCCGGATGCTCTCGGGCACTTAAGCCCGATAAGCATGTTTTGTGAACAAAGGGATAACCCTTAAAAACCATACACTGTTGCATATTCATACATACTTCATGGTTATGCATACATTCTATTTAAAATAAGAAACTCTGTCTGGAATATGTCAACTCCTTCTTCTAATCCCCACGGCGTCTTCGAGTCTGAGCAAGGCCTGAAGAAATTAGCTTCTTCTGATAAGAAAACCATAAATTCCTCTTCTCTGGAAGATTTATGTGTTCTGTGATGGTTACCTCGAAGCGAGTATTTCATTCTTTAAAAAAAAAAAACACATACATGGTTTCTATTTTAACTACAAAACTACACTTACCATACTATCAAAATGTTAATACAGCACTTCTAATCAATATAACATAATACATATAGTATTCCATTTAATATTTGCGAAAAGCCAATAATAAAATATGCATTTTTCACAATCCCTCCTCTTATTCTTTATAAATCATTTGGCTTGAGCAATATTTCTTATCCAATTGCATTCTTTGGACTATGTTGGTAATCAAATAAAACATGGGATTAAACAAGGAAGAAACATCAGAACAGTTGTAACACATAAAAGGAAGAATCCTAATTTCTTCCACCATCCCATCCTCGATACATAACCCCACCAGTTCGTTTTTAACATTGTTTTCCAATTTTTGGGCCGGTATCTGGGTTATTTCTTTCTGATATTCTTTGTTTTTTCCAGTATGACTTTCCTGTTGTCATCTATTTTCAACAATCTGATATATTAAACTTTCCACAAACACCCCCTTCTTTAGCCAATAGTCTAAAGCCAACCTTTTCTGATACGCTACAGTTTTTGTTTGGCTTTGCTGATTTGATATTAATTCCAATGCCTGAGCAGCTTTGTTTGTTATCATCTTTGTAAATGCTTGGAGTCCTATAATATGATTCAGTATATAATTTGGGGCCAACACAGAGCTAGATTGCTGTGCTGGTTTCACCTTTTTGTTTACTATTTGCCTTTTTGCCGAATCTTGGACTATATCTCTGAGATCAAATGTAAAACAAATCCATCTCTCTCCTTTTGGACATTCAATGCCCCATCTACTACCACTTTTTTTCCTAAATTCTCTGTAATCCAGTATTTTTCCCCATTTTGCCTACAGGTACTTAATTTGGATGGGTTATAACAGTGGCTGTTGACATGGGTGTGTGTAACAAAAAAGGAACTTTGGTTTCTTTCCATGTAATATTTTCTGTAGCATTTGTGACACGATCTTGCCGGTATCACGAAAGGTAAAAGACAAGAAATGAGAGACAAAAACAGGAATAACAGAGGTCTGGTATGGCTTATACCCCCACCTCCCCTGTCTATGGAGTTGCTTCCCATAGCAGCTATGTGTGATCTTCTTGGCGGCGAGTACAGTGGTCAATCCAGGCTTGCCCTCTGTTTCCCTTGTCACTCATTTTTACTAAGTTTTTTTTTTAGGCAAGTAATTTTTGATACTCCTTAACTGTAGTTTCCCACTGTTCCTCAGGTATCTCTCAGTCAACAGGCACTAATAATTTCCATCCAAAAAACAAAGTTATTACTTCAGTTGTTTTGAGTTCTATCTGTATAGGGGATAGATTCAGTACTCAATACCTCTTGCAACGAGAACATAGATTTTGTGAACTACAATACCAATTATTCCCATAATTTGAACATTTACTTATAACCCAGTTAGCGTGTCCAGCACTGGGATGAATCAAATAAAGTATACAGTATAGTACTAATGGTAATTTCCCTTCTTCCCTGTACAAGTCACAGGCTAAGGCCAGAATATAAGAACTCTTTGACTAAAACAGTCCCGATCCTCCAGTTTGAAGTGGCAGTATTTCTCTCCTAAGGAGGTGTAGGAGGCATCTTAGGGCTTATTCAGGCAGCGCTTAAAACCAGTGATGTAAGCTTTGCCTTATTTCTCAGTTAGGTGATATTCTTTGTACCTTCCTTGGTTCATTTGGGTCTTCCCAAACCGTTACCACCCAATCCCAGTTTAAAGTCAATTTGGTATCACCCGGTTTTAATGTGATAGTCCATTCTTCAAGGTTCTTCACCAGTCCTTTGATTTTGCTGGCTTGAATTCACCCTCTTTCTATGGTTCGGATTGCTGCTTTAGTGGTACCTGGAAAGGACTTCTTAATAACACAGTGTTAAAAGAAAGACAATACTGCATTAACTTTTACCATTAGTTTTCTTCAAAACTTTCTGGGTTTAACTAAAAGCTTTTTCTACAGCCGCCTCATCTTCTTGTATCCAGCTGTGCTAATAGCTGCAGAGGCCAATTCCTCTTCCTGTGAGCTATAATTAGTTAAATTAAAAAGACCAGGCCAATTTTAACACGAGATGTATCACATCTCTTGCTTTTTACTTTTTAGGCAACATTTAACTGTTTTAGTCTTACAGACCCATTCTTCATAACAAAAGCCTCCTCTTCTTAACAACAAAAAACCCAGAAAGAAAAAAGAAATCTTGCATAAAAAAATAAATCACTTTGTGAAAGTCAGCTATCTCTGCCTTGATCTTATCTCTAGTGGAGGTCCCTCTCTCCCTCTTTTTCACACCCTTGCATTTAACTCTGTCCTTCACCTCTCTCTCTCCCTCTCTTTCTCTCTCTTCACATTCAACCATCAATCCACTTTCTAACATCAGTCCACATTCCAATGTCTCTGAGAGGTAAGTCTGCCAATCACCCCTCCCCCCCTTTTTCAACTTCTTTAGAAATTAAATTACTTTTGTTAGGTGCGTTCTGCAAGCGTGCAATTCACGGCACCCTCCACCAAGGCTACTAGCCACTCACAGCTGACACAGTGCCAAAATTAAAGACTTGTTTTGCTATCACAATTTTTACATTCACAAGCTTGAAAAGGTTGCAGGAACAAGATAAACAGCAATTTACTTCCAAAGTGACCCTGCCTGCACCAAAAAAATTAAGGCAATGCTAGTTAGTGCAATGCAATTTGCAACGTAGCCAAGGTTTGATTTGGGAAGGGCATCTGAGGACACAGAGCATGAGTTTTACAATTCTATAATTTGAAGAGGGAATGGACAAAATATGAATACAATTTTTGGGGGGGGGGGGGGGGGGGACAGCAAGTAAGAAATTTGTCTCTGCAATACCTTCTCTTTGACTGCCAGGAAACACTGTCCAAAGAGGCTCCTGTGATACAAAGAATAACTGGATGGGAAGAGGCACTCTTGAATTCAAGCCTCAATGTCACAATAGGAAACAGCACCTGAGCACTGCAGTGTTGAAGCACCCTGCCTGCAAACTCACTAGAGGCAAGCTACTGTTGCCACGCTGCAGGGCTACCTGCAGCACAGAGGGAATCATGACCAAGCCCTCCCTGCAGGCCTGGATAAACCACACAAGGAACCCACAACTTCCTCATAGCTCTCTAACTCATTTAAGAAATAAAACTACAGCAAGCAGAGACACCCCCCCACCCTCTTTTTCATGTGTGTGTGTGTCACACACCCACAGTGATGCTGAAAGTAACAAATTAACAGCTTACATTAGAAGATACTGAAACCTTTTCTTCATCCAGCTTTGAAGGTTCCCTTTTTTTTATGTGTAGCCACCTTCAATTCTGGGTCAAAAAATGAGCCCTACTTTTCAGAAGTGCTATGCATGCACAACTCTAGCTGCTGTTCCAGGTGCACTGCAAGTAGTCAGCGCTTCCAGAAGCATGAACAAACAAACAAAACAAAAACCAAGAAAGCAAAACACATTTGGGTACATGAAAAAGGACTGTCTGGAAGGAAAAATGTTTGTCATTGACTTACTAAGCAGCTGGTGTTGCCTTTAGTTTAACTTTACACACTGAGGACCACTTGATTGAACAGCCTCACATCGACTCAAAATAAATTAAAAGCAGGTTTTGCTCTGTCACGGCTGTAAAATAGTTTTTCAATCCTAGAGCACAGCAAGTTATGTATTTTAGGATAAAAAATCACAATGCAAATTGGAATAAATAATTTAAAGTACTTGTACACAGCAAAGGGGAAAGAATTAGCTGAATCAACAGCTCAGTGAAGACATCGGCTCAGTATGAAGCATCCTCCCCTATTTCCTTCCCCAGCCCAAACTTCCTTGTTACCTTTTTTCTTTTTTCCTTCATCCTCTTGGCCTAATTTTAAAACTCTCATTTTCTCATCTTCTGGGACAACCCTTATTCCTAATTTCACTTGTAAATCTCGTCCCAATAAGTTGCTACCTGCCCCTGGGACCAATAAGACATCCCCTATCCAAAACTTAGTTTCTCCCTCTTTTACACATTTTTAGTGATAGGAACTGTGAACTCTCTCCTTTGCTCCTGTTACTTTTACAATATCTTTGCTTACATTATAGCCTTTTGGAATATTTAACAGTCAGGTTCTTTCTGCCCCGTGTCTACCACAACTTCTAATTCTTCTTCTTGGGGACTCACTTTTAAAGTTATTACCGGCTCCAGATGGTATTTGTCCCCTAAAATATAGAGCTTATGACTTCTCTATTCCTCTTTTGTGCCTATCTCTCGGAAGATTTTCAGATCTGTTACTCTCTTAGGACAATCTCTCCTATAATGTCCTTTGCTCTTACAGTAAAAGCAGGCATTCCTGGAATGCTCCTGACACTTGGTTTGTATTGGGGTTTTATTCTTTCCTGTTCCCCTGTCTCTACTTACCATCATATCTAGGAGTAGTACCTGTGTGGTTTTGATTTTTTTCTTGTAATTGTTTTCTCGCATGGTGACTGCCACAATCCTTGCTTTTTGATTGCCGTTGACCACAGACCTTCTGAGCCTCCTTTAATAAACCATCTAATGATTTATTATGCCAATCTTCAATTTTTTCGAATTTTTCCTAATATCTGGCCAAGCACCAGTAACAAAGTTAATCCTTAACAGAGCTTTTCTCACATCAGTCTCAGGATCCATTCCGGAACATTGCCTTATATTTCTCCCAAGTCTGTCCAACCATTCATTTGGAGCCTCCCCTTGTTAGCGTCAGAATCCACACACAAATCAGAATTGATTGTATATGAAGGTGTTTTACTGAAGCGCGCGGAAGCCCGGGGGTGAGACCCCAGATCTGAGCTTCAACTATACACCCAAATCGGTAGTTTATAACCCCTTCTACTCCCCCCCCCCACATTAATTATTAAACTTATATTGTTCCATTCTAGTTCCCATTCCCACACAGGTGCAGTTTCACTTGATCTACTGAAGACTATGCTTGATTTGGTGAAGACCATGCTTGATTTGGTTAGGACAATCACTGTAACAGGGCTATCATTCACTCCCAAGGCCTGGCTGTCCTGCAGGTCCAGGCCTGTTCCTTCTACCTGCCTGCTCTAGCCACCACCAACACCCCCCCCCCCCCCCCCCCGATACAGTTTAGAAATCATTCCTATGATTTCAATTCTAAGCTACTAAATTTAACCCTTACTCTATTTCCCTTTCCTCTACTGTGCCTCAAAAACCCCTTCAGCATTTTGCCCTCGAGATGCTGCCCGCCCCCCCCCCATTCACTTGATTATTAAATTCCTGACCCCGCTTAGGATACGCTTCCTCTAGAGAGCGTTTCCCTGAACAGCCCGAGTAGTAGTTACCGAGGGAAGGGAACGCAGGGCAAGAGGGGGGTTTAGGGGAGGGATCCGCGCCGAGGCTTAGTCCTCCAAGGCGCAGGCGGGGTCCGCTGCTGGAACCGCCAAAGGGCGATCTTAGGTGGAGACCGAGCCGCACATGGCTGATGGCGGCTGACTCGGCAGCTCCCGGCAGAGAAAAAGCAGGCGGGGCAGCCCCGGCAGCAGCGGCGGCGCCCAGCGCAGCCGGCACGGGCCGGGCAGCCGGGGATGGGACAGACGGGACCCTCCCCGGCGCGGTTGGCGGAGGACGACCTTAGAAGGACGGCGACCCCAGACCACCCGGCAGTACAGATCCCGGCACGGCCGGCGGAGTGGCCGCGGACCAGGCGGCCGGGATCGGGTCAGACAAATTCACCGGCGGGGCCGGAGCCAGGATGGGGGCGGGGACGGGCGGTGCAGCCCCCCGCGGCGAGACCGGGACAGGAACCGGGATCGGCGGGGCAGCCGCGGGTGGTGGGGGGGCCGATTGGGAAAAGAGGAGACAACACTTGCAAAGGATCTCAATCTTTTTCTTTCCTCCCTTCCTGTTGTTCCCAGCCCTTTTTTTCTTTCTGCCCCCTTTTTCCTCTCTTGTGCTGTCTCGGTGGTTTCTGACACAGATTTTTTTTTTTTTTATTCTCCCAAAATCTCCCGTCCAGCATATGGCGTATTCTTTCTTCTGGATTGATCGGTTCTTTTGAATTTATAAACAAATTTTAGAGCCTAACAAATCTAAACTTCTACTCAGATACTTTAAATGATTGGCGAGCTAACTCACGACCTCCTTGTTATGAATAAGAGACTACTCAGAGGTTACAGTGACACGCGGAGCCAGACTCTAAAACTCAGAGACAGAGTGAGTTTTAAAGTAGGTATGTTTATTCGGCCGGACGCATGTGGGACATTTCCCCAAATACATGCGTACCCCTTGCTTACACACGTGTTCTTTTATCCCCTGGAGTGTTACATATGCATTAAGTTTCCTCATGGGTCATTTCCTGGCTCCCCTCCCTCTCCACTCTCTATGCTAATCAGCTTGTCGGTCCTCTGCGCCTGCACAGCTGTCTCTGGTGGTCGTCCCAGGCTTCGGGGGTCGTAAAAAGGGTGAAGTAAGAATGGTCTTCTTCAGGCTGACTTTTCGACCCCACTGCTTTGCACATGCCCATTGATTCCTTGGCCACGGTCCAAGCCAGGGGTCAGGATCCATCTGTTTCCAGAACATAAGGAGCACCATTTTTCAGTTGTCTTTACACCCTGTATCCTGTTTTCCATATACATTCCTTCTCCTTATCAGGTCTGTCCTTGCTGCTCTGCACGTAGTCTCTTCCTTTCCCATAGGCCAGGATACGGTATATTCTCACATAACCTAAGGATGTGGCCCTAAGCAATATCCATTATTTTATATGCCTATTACTATTCAATACCTTCTAATTTCTATGATTAATATCTTCTAGTTCTAACCCCATGTTTCAACAGAGTGTTTACTTATCGGCCAGCGTTAAGTGGCCGTTAATTACCCAAAGTGTTTACTTATCGGCCAGCGCTAAATGGCTGTTAATCACTCATCGTTCACCCCAGTTAACTACCTCATGTTCAGCCCTTGTTAATTACCCCACGTCCATTCCCTGTTAAATACCTATGGTTCATCTCTTGTTAGAAATCCTTTTTCTGTCGGGTCGGGTTTCACACCTGCTGCTTCCTAGAAAATGGCGCCCGGACCGTAAGGGGGAGGTGACATCAGGAGCAACATGCAAATGCAGAAACACACCGCATGTGGCACTAAAAACCCCTAAAAAGAGCGAGCCACAACGGAATGGGAGGACTCAAAGTACAGCAAAGGGTGAGCAATCAGTCCTAGTGTCTGCGGGAACCCCTCTAATATCTTGCTCTAACCAGCAGAGACACGTGTTAGTATGAGGACCCCTGACCAGAACTCCAACTTGGGAATCCTGCCGCTCCCGTGAGGACGGAATCCCCAGCTCTGACTGCGTGTCAAGTGGACAAAGCTGCGCTCCTCATTCTCCGTGTCACTCCGGGAAGCAGCAGCAGCAGCAGCGGCGTGCACGCGACCCGTCGGACCCCCACCCGAGCTGATCACTCTAATAAAGGCATTTTTAAGGAGAACGACCTCCTGCCCTTTTCATATCACTCCTGATGTGGTTTTTCTCATCACCTTTTTATTTATCCTTTGGCAAGTTATATATCTTTCAGTCCCTTGCCTTGCTACTCCAAAAATATCCCAATGCATCTATAGCTCCTTTCTTAGCTCCTTTCTTAGCTCCTTTCTTGTGTGTTACATATTCCAGTGTTCTTTTTAGAGCATATAATTCACAAGTTTGAATTTACCAGTTTAAGGTTTATTTCCCTTTTTTCTATAGTTTGCATGTTTTGCTCATCAACTACTGCATACCCTATATTTCTCTTGGTACAGGGATTTGTATCTGTTAGCTAACATAACCCCGCCCCCCCCCCCCACTGGCCAAGGGTTACCTTGGGGTATCTTGGCTGGTACCCTTGTACTCCCTTTTTTTTTTTTCTTTTTTTTTTTTTTTACTGGTTTTCTTTCCCATTTTTCAAGATCTTATCTATTCATCTCATGCCTCTGTTTCCCACTTTTTCTTAACAACCTGAATACCACCTTCTTTCAACTACAAAAAAAAGTCCTTTCTCTCACAATACCGTTCAACACAATACACCTCCCTCCAAGGAGATAAAGTAAAGCTTAAAATAAACAATCTGCATTACATATACTTCCATTCATTTCCATTTACTCACCTTTATTTTTCACTCACTCTCACATACATTCACACCCACAGGCCTGTTCATTCATACTTCTACATTTCCATTTATTTTATTGCACAGAGGAAGGAAACGTTAGCAAACCTCTTAGACTTAAACAAAGGGATTTCTGTTGCCAGAGAATCGTGGATCGTGTAAGCCCCCACCCTGACCCCTTCCATCTCCCCGAGGAGGTTTGGCTATCCCTCTTCCCTAGAGATAGCCTCAGAGTCAGGGGTTCGGACCTCCACACCTTGCCCGATCTGGACTTCCCCCCCTTCCCCCCCCCGAATGGGTTACACGACTACCCTGCGCAGCCGCGGTGCTAAAAGGTCCTGCGATACTGAGCAATCCTTGCTTCTGGGCTTCAGTACCACTAGGCTTCTGGGAAGTGCCCTGAATTTGATTGCCTCTGGTGCCAATTCACCTTTGAGGCTGGCTGCATGCGACTCACACCTTGTAGTCATAGCTTCCCCCTCACGCCTGGGGGAACAAGGCTAGGTTTGCGGGTTTTGCCTCAGGTCCCACCCACAGGGACTTGTTGGTGTGGGACCCACCCTTGCATACACAACAAGAAGGTGCCTTTCAATTCACCTAATTACACTGTTAGGTGTTTCTGGCCAGTTTTGGTGTCTTGGATATCCCTCAATCTAGCTGTGTTGTCCAAAGCAGAATTTTAGGGGCCCCTCACACACATTTTACCTTTGATATATAGATTTTTTTTTGCCTATTAAATTATGTCAGGAAACCCCCTTTTTTTTTTTTAACCTTTTATTCCCCCCCCCCCCCCCCAAGAGGCCCCACTCTTTCCCTGAGACCCAGTCACGGTTTTCCCTGGGGGGGGGATTCTCTCACTCTCTTTATCACTCGCTTTGTCTCTTTACTGGCCACTTTTGTCGCGAAAAAGACGGAAACGCAGCTTGGGAGACTTTTCCCCCTGTCTGTGCTGTTGCCCAAATGAACTTTGAGTAGGTATCTACAGTGACATGGACATATTTCAGCCTACCAAACTCTGGAACATGAGTGACATCCATCTGCCACAACTCTAAAGCTTTCAGTCCCCTTGGATTCGTGCCCAGTCCAGGGCCAGGCCTTGATCATCATCATTCAGGGGGATCTGAAATTGTCAGTGCATGACTCTTGCATTGAACAGGTTCAGCACCCATTCATGCAGAATCGCTGCTGAACCAGGTTGGGACTCCCTCTTTTTCTTTTGCCGTTGAAAAACAATGGCAAGTGGACAGACATCACTGTTGGAGAGGAACAGTGACAACTTCAACCAGGTTGTAAAAATTTTTCTTTTTTTTTCCTTTTTTTTTTTTCCCTGAAACTCCAATCAGAGCTCTTTGTTGATCAGGGGTACAAACTCAAGGGCTGTTGGCATCAGTGCCGTGGAGCCACGGCAGAAATGGTTGTAGACCATCCTCGGTAATTCCTTGACAAAGCAGCTGCAATGATGTGTCCTTGTTGTGGCATTGCGTCCTTAATGGCTGCGAATGCCGCAGTTTGATTGCTTTGCTCTGCTCATCGACTGGACAGCCTCGAGGAAGGGTGGCTAAAAGAGTTCTCGTGTGTGAGTTAGCATTTTCAAAAGCAAGTGAGCGAAACAAATGTTCTTGAACATCTGCTGGTACATCAGGAGCATCTTTCAAAGCAGCTGACAATCTATCAATGAACTGTCCATATTGTTTTGTGGTTCCTTGCTTTATGGTTGTATAAGGTGCTGGCTTTTTCTTATCTGGTACTGAAAGCAAGGCCTGCTGAGCCAGTTGTTGTGACAACTGATGCATTGCAATTGGGTGAGTTGTACTCTGTTTGTCGCATATGGTCCATCCCCAGTCAGCATATCTGGCTGGATTCCATACAAAGGATCTCCCACGACTGTATGTTTGTTGGCTTCCTCAATGGCCAGCCTTCTCCATTCCCTTTCAAACATGAGAAACTGTGAAGGTGTCAGCAACAAGGATGCAATGCTAGATGAATCGGCAGGACAAAGAACAGCTGCTGTAAATATATATTGAATTATGTTCCTTGCTGCCTCTGATCTGATACCATAATTTATGACTGTCTGTTTGGCTGACTGGAGAATTTTCCATTTGTGTGAATCCTAACTCGCATTATTATTTCTGACAACAACAGGACAGGCTAACGATTTGGCAGTGTCCCAGTCCCCATCTAAAATAGCATTTTTCACCACTGAAGCCCACCGGGACCGCATTGGATTTTGCAAAACAGCTGGTAATGTCAATTGTTGCTCAGAGGAAGAGTCCTCTAATTGAGTCGGCTGAGCTGAGAGGTTAACAAGCTGGGTTATTTTTTGCTGTAAAGTATTTGTTTTCGGTATCTTATGTTGTGATCGCCTCCTGTTACGATTATTAAAATTGGGAGGGTCTGAATCCGATTCGTCTGTGTCAGAGTTCGATGGAAGTGGGCAGTGTTGGGCAACCTCTGTGTGATGTGAACAGACTGCTGCAGGCTGTATTACTATTGTCTGTGTGGTTGCTTCTGTCATCCCGCCGCTGCGGCCAGGTTCGAAACCGCTCCCCCGCGCGTGGGTCTCTGCCGGCAGCTCTGGCTGCGGCGTGGCCCCACCCCCGCACGCGCGCGGCCGCCGCGGGGGCCGCGCCTCCTGGGGGGTGCAGGTGCGGCGCTGCCTCGCTCCCGTCACCCTGGTCTCCGCCCTGGTTTCCGCTCCAGTGTTCCGTCACCTGAGCCAGCCCCGTTTCGTCATCAACTCCGCCTGTCTCCTCGGGTTTCACCCTGCCCCAGGAGTGGGGCTGCTGGCTCACTTCCTGTTGCCCCTCATTCTGCCTGGCAGCCAGCTGAGTCACTTCCGCCGCCTGTGTGCGGCTCTCCATGCGGGCCACTACTTCCTGCACGGACGCATTGACCGGAGCCCTTTGTCCGCACATTGGACGCATATTATGAACACCAAAAAACTTCTCGACCCAAGATGGCTTCGGAATCTCTGTTTTTTCAACCACGGGTCCTTCAAACACTTGAATTGCCGCCTCGGCTGCCCGTTTTTCAGAAGACATACTTTGCAAGGTACGTAAAACTTTGTTTGCAACTGCCCCAAACTCTAACATGGTTTTCTTATCCTTTCTGCCCTCCACGGCCGAATTCCAAAGCAGTTGCCCTAGTTCTTGCCACTCCGTCTTGCTAAAGAGGAGTGAGGGCTTCTGCAATTTGCCCTTATTTCTCGCCCATAGGGTAAGTTGCTCCAAATCAGTGTCTTTTATCTTTTCCCCTCTCTTTGAAAGAATATAAACCAGAAGTCGCAGAGCCGCATCCCAATCTCTTTCCATTCTGTCTTTCACTGTCTCGGCTCGCGGCTTACCTTCCAACCACTGCGGGGCGCTACGTATCTTCTAAACGACACAGCCGCGACACCACTCCAGCCACCCCGCTCCGTTCCATCCACCTCTGCCACGCAGCTCGTTCACCTCCGCCGTGCGAGCAATGCGTGAACCACGGAGTCTACCATCGGTTTCCCGTCGCGAACAAACAAGCAATTTGGAAACCTTTCTCAGGAGGCTTCAGTGCTCCGGCATCCGATCCCCATCGCTTTTAAAAGCGATTTGGGATCTGTGCCCCCTGTCGTGCCATCCTGAACACGATTTAGGGGCCGTTTCCCAACACTATCACAGAAGTGACGGTCACTATTATTTCAGCGACTTTTGAAACTCATCGGAGACTTTCTGTCCCTGTTCACAGGCGCCACGTAAAGCAGGGACTAATAAAAAAGAAGGTGAGCTGGACAGGAACAAGCACAGATCCGAAACAATGTGGCTAATCATATGTTCTCCGTTTATTGTTTATACAATGGCAGTTTATATACACTTCAAGATAGTTTACAATCATGAGCACACTCTCATTGGCAAGCAAACATTGTTTGTCCTTGTCTTAAGGTGGCTAAAGTGTCACACTACAAACCTATACTAATTCACACCTAGATAGCTAAGTATGCGGTGGTACACCTTGACATAACTTCTGACTGCGCCACAAACTTATTCTTAACTGCGCCATAGGCTTCAAGGCCTCACCGAGGCCCATATCTGAGGCCTAGGCTGGGGTAGCTCAACTTTCACTGTAAACATATAAATCATGAACATACAGATCGTGACCTCTTTCTCTCAGAAATTCTTATACAGAGGGGCCCCTAGAAATTTTGCCAGGTTGAGGGTCTCAACTACACAAGAGACTCGGGTGTGCCAAACTCAAGAGCATCTAGGCTTAAAAGCTGCTAGGCTGAGAGTAGACACACTAGAGACTTAGGGGTGTGTGATCCAAGAGCACTTTGAAATGGCCAATAACATCTGAGATTTTAACAAGTGATTTGAAAGTAGAAGGTACTTTACTGTTGTCTTGTTGTGTGTGAGAGTGAGTGAGAAATAAAAGTGAGCAAATGTTGATGAATGAAAATATATGTAATGTAGATTGTTTATTTTAAGCTTCACTTTATCTCTTTGGAGGGAGGTGTATTGTATTGAACTGTATTGTGAGAGAAAGGGGTTTTTGTGTAGTTGGAAGAAGGTGGTTTTCAAGTTGTTAGAGAAAGTGGTAAACAGAGGCAGGGGATGAATAGAAAAGATCTTGAAAAATGGGACAGAAAACCAGTAAGTTGAGTACAGGGGGAAAAAAGGGAATAAAAGGGTACCAGCAGAGATACCCCATGATAGCCCTCTGGGAGTTGTGTTAGCTAACTAGGATACAAATCCTTGTACAAGGAGAAAGGACAATTTTGTATGATAGAATGGGCAAAGAAGGAAATAAGATGTGACCACGTTTATTGGCCTAGATACGGCTCTTTTGAAAGTTGGATTTGTCAGGCTCTGAATTTATTTGTAAATTCAAAAGAACGGTTTAATCCAGAAGAAAGAGAATATGCCGCATGCTGGACAGGAGATTTTAGGAGAATTAAATCTTTAAAATATCAGAAACCGCTGAGACAAAGCAAGAAAAGAAAAAGGGGAAAGAAAAGGGCTGGGAACAAGAGGGAAAAAAAGAAAGAAAAAGATTGGGATCCTTTACGAGTATTATCTCCTCCATTCCCACTTGTTCCCCCACTGTTCGTGGCTGCACCACTCACCCCAGCTCCCGTCCCGGCCCCGCCGCTTGCGGCTGCACCACTTGATCCAGCCCCTGTGCCGGCTCCGATCCCGCCAGTGAATTTTCCTGCCCCAGTCCCAGCCGCTTAGCCCGCAGCCACTCCACTGGCCACGCCGGGGATCCCATTTGTTCCGGCCGCTCCATCCCCAACTGCTCCTCCCGCGGCCTTTCCCACTGCCCCACCCCCGGCTGCTCTGTCCATGCCGGCTGCGCTAGGCTCCACTGCTCCAGCTGTCCCATCCCCAACCTCTTCTCCTGCATCTGTACCCACTGCCCCACCCCCGGCTGCTCTGCCCGTGATGTTTCCTCAAAACAAGGGAGAAAGGTTATAAAGGATAAAGAACAAAAAGAGTGGGATGAAGAGATTAGTTTATTCCCACTACGAGAAGTTCAAATGGGGGGGGGGGGGGGGGAACAGGGTTTGTAAACGCCCCTTTGACTTCTTCTGAAGTCAAAAATTTTAAAAAGGAAATGAAAGGATTACTAGAAAATCCCATAGGCACAGCTGAGCAATTAGACCAATTCTTAGGTCTGAATATTTTTACTTGAGAAAAGACACAATCTATAAGGAAAATAGTTTTTTCTCAGGAGGAGAGGCAAATGATCAGGGCTGCTGGAATAAAAAATTGAGAAAAGGAAAACCAGTAGTGCCCCCCAGGAGATCAGAAAATGCCAACAGCACCTCCTAATTGGGGTCAAAATGATGAGGAGGGGAGGAAACGCATGAATGATTATCGTAATTTGATAAGCAAAGGAATAAAAGAGGTGGCACCCCGAGGGCAAAATGCTGAAAAGGCTTTTGAGAGACAGCAGGGGAAAGAAGAAACTCCAACTGAATGTTTAGACAGACTTAGGAGAAATATGAAACAATATTCCGGAATAGACCCTGAGACTATTGTGAGACTGAAGCGATACGCAGAATAAATAAATAGACTCCACAACCTGGGGTAGTTATGAAGTGGGTATGTATGTCAGCACCTGACACAAGTGAGATAGCTCTCCAAAAACTTGTGTCCCGAGGTGCTGCAGTTCTTTAAGGAATGGTATTACCCTGCAGCAGACCCCCACAGATAGGAATGTTAGAATGACCCTTAAACCCTAGAGGGAACCTATTGGCCAGAGGCCAGATGGCCCCAACCCCCCAGAACCTAGATAAAAACCCACTCCGCCATTGTTCGGTCTTTTTTTCCTCCTTCTTCTCCCCAGAAAATAAACACATGGAAACTGAGCCTCTCTCTCCTGGCTTCTGAAACTCTGCTCCTCGGCCATCCCCCCAGACTGAGCTAGCATAACAGTTCAGGGGGGCAGTCAGAGGGGATTGTTTCAGCTGGCGCCCAACGTGGTCTTTTAAAAGCCCACGGAGTAGCTGGAAGTCCTTATTTCAGGATTTCATAAGCTTTTGAGCTGTTCGGCTACCTTGTAACTTTTAGCTGCTTTTAAGTGGTTAAAAGTTAACAGGATAGGATCGGGAACTCCTCTCTGCATTTAGAGAAGAGCCGATCTGAAGCTGGGACCCCTGACATCAAAAGGAAGACCCCCACAGCCCGACAGAAGTGGTAAGCCCCCTCGTTTCGCATCCCGGGGGCGGGGAGGGGGCAGGGACGGTGAAAAGCGGCGGCGGGCGGCAGCTAGGACCCAGGGCGGCCGCTTGTGGGTGAACGTGGGCGTGTACCTTTGGTTCGGAGATAGGAGCGGCAGGGCTCGCTCCGACCCGACCAGACCGTAAAATCGGGGGGTAAATGAACAGGGGACGGGTACCGAAGCCAGGGAACCCAGTGGGGCACCCCCCCTGTGCCGGGGACGACTGAAAAACCCAGCGGGAGAGAACCCCCCGCGGCGGCGCGGCCCCCCCCACCCCCCCTTCCTTCTCCCAAACGGCGGGAATAAGGGGAAAAAGTACTGCTTTACGTTAGGGGAGAGAGTGAACATACAGCACAAAAAACATCAAGATGGGTGAAAAATTGTCTGTTCTAGAAAAGAATATAACAACACATCTTAATAATATTTTAATTAATGCTAAATTTCCAAAAAAGCTGATATCGGAATTTGTTTGCTGGCTAATAACAGAAATACCAGATTTTTATATTCAGGATATGGATTCAGTTTTATTTTGGGATCAGATTGGACACATATTAACGTTAAAAATTGAAAATGGGGAGAATAGGGCTTCTCGGTTTATTCCAATATTCTTACAAGCCCGAAAACAGCTTTTAGAAGCAGAAAAAAGCAAACAGCCAGAGACAAACCCCCAGATTAAACCAATCCCAAATACCTCTGATTCTCCACAATATAACACATAATCTACGTTGTATCCCTCGCTCACAGCTGGCTTTCCTCAGGAATTTAGTGGAAATTCAGCTTCTGCTACCGAGCACATGGGGGAGAACAAAGGTCCCTTTCCGACATCTTCCCATAATTCCTTGGGCCTTCAAAACCCTGCCCCGGCTGCCTACCCCCTCCCTAATCACTGCTGGCCACCTTTGTCCCCACCTCCCCCTCCCTCTCTGTGCTTATCACCGGGTTACCAGGGAAACGGGGGACGGGGGGAATGTATCCCGCACAACTGGCGGGGGGACGGGACACAGTGACACAGGGCAGGAGCAGCCTTTAACCAGGTCCCGGGGGGAAGGGCAGAGCACAGCTACTGCCTCTTGGGGAGCTGCAACTGTAGCAATTCAAGACCCAGCTACTGACAGCATACCATCTGTAGCTCCTGTAGTTTATGTTGGGAGGAGAAATGGTAACAGAACCTACCAGCCACTATCTTATCAAGATAAAAAAGAGGTATGCAAAATTCAAAGAGAATTCGGGAGGTCAAGCGAGATTTTTAAAGGCATGATGAGAGCAACTTTTAATTCAAATGAAATGGTTCCTAATGATATTAAAGATCTATTTAGGTGTTTATTAACTCCCTCAGAGTATGATTTATGGGAGAATTGGTGGAAGAAAACTTTAACAACACTTTTACAGGAACTACAACAAAATCCTAATACAGCAAAGGATAATGATGGAATCCCTTTAACGATGAATCACCTATGTGGTGAGGGCGATTGGCAGTGTCCAGAGAAACAAACTCGAGCATTATCTAAGCAAATTTTAGATAGGATCTGTACTGCTGCAGAAAAAACATTTTATCAGTTACCAACAATGGAAGCCAAAAGCAGCTATGTTAAAATTAAACAGTTTCCTTCAGAAACTTTTTTTGCAGTTTGTCGATCATCTCAGAACACAAGTGGAGAGACAGGTATCAGACCCAGTGATACAAGCAGAACTAATTAAGGAAATGGCCTTAAGCAACGCAAACGATACCTGCCGGAGAATTATTCTGAGCCTTCCTTTAGATCCATCACCTAGTCTTCCACAGATGATTGAAGCCTGTACTAGGAAAGCAGAGCTGCTTGGTAATCCTGACAGAAGTACAGGGACGGCACATACACAGCCTGCTGCAACAGAGATGCCTCGACCAAAGACGAAACCGATGTCATCAGACCAGCTACAACAAGTCATTTGCCATCGTTGCAAGAAACCAGGCCATTTCGCAAGAAATTGCCCGCAAAATCAGACACAGAAAAAGTTCAACAAACAAAAAAACTGACTAAACAGCGCGTTCCCGCCACCAATACAACTGCGCGCAAAGATATAAATATAGCAGGACCCCCACGGGAGAACGCCACTCTCCCAACAGCTAAGGGGGAGGGCGGGACCCAGGGTGGGGGAGGGCGAAAAAACAAAAATGTAAAAATTAATTATAATCGGCAGCCGCCAGGCCGATATCGCCTGGTGACTACCAAAGGTTTTCATTTCAGATCTACTGATTGGGAAGTCATTATAGTGGACCTGTCTAACATCTCACAAGACTCAAAGGTTAACCCCATGGACTGTGAGTATTTTGTAACTGGGGACACAGCACACACACCCATGGAAATTGAGATAGCTCCCATGAATACTAAGGGAAAAACAACAAGCTTAATGCTGTTAGCACGCTGTTCACAACCACCATTCTACCTAGAAAGGGGGCAAATTCTTGCCCAGGCTATTCCTGTTCCAGCAGATATTATTGCAGAAGGGAAGCCACCAGAAATTTACTGGGCAGAAGTGGTGGGAGAGGATAAACCTTCGATGGCATGTAACCTAGCCTGTGGATCAGACCGCCTCCATGTGGAGGGGGTTTTAGACACAGGCGCAGACATCACGGTAATACCTAAGACCATGTGGCCACCACAGTGGGAACTGCAACCTGTGGCAGGCAAACTTCAGGGTATAGGAGATACCACCCTGGCGAAAATTTCAAAAAGTGTTGTGCAAATTGAGGGACCGGATGGAAAAATAGCCAGCGTCCGTCCATTCGTTGCAGATTACAAGGCACTACTGTGGGGGAGAGATACCATGTCCCAGTGGGGAGTTAAATTGGTCATTCCTAAGACACCCCAGGATTTTTAGAAATAGCCACTGTGAGGCACCCCACCCGAAAGTTAAAATGGTTGGATAATACTCCAAAGTGGGTGGCACAGTGGCCAATGAGTGAAGAGAAACTCAAGGCGCTGGAGAAACTTGTGGAGGAACAATTGGCTCAAGGACATATAGAAGAGACAGATAGCCCTTGGAATTTCCCAATCTTTGTAATAAAGAAACCGGGAAAGGACAAGTGGAGATTGCTCCATGACCTCCGAGAAATAAACAAAATTGTAGAGGACATGGGACCACTCCAACCAGGGATGCCTAATCCAACAATGCTCCCTCAAGATTGGCAATTGGCTGTCCTAGATATCAAGGACTGTTACTTTCAAATTCCATTGCACCCTGAAGATGCCCCAAGGTTTGCATTCTCAGTTCCCACAGGCAATCGAGAGACACCAATGAAACACTATCACTGGAAGGTCTTGCCTCAAGGCCTAAAAGTGAGTCCTTTCATATGCCAGCAATATGTAGCCTCATTACTGTCTCCAGTACGTGCGGAGAGAAGGGACGCTATCATCCTTCACTACATGGATGATATACTTGTGTGTGCCCCCAATGACTCAATACTCCAACACATGCTTGACCTAGTGGTTAAGGTTTTAACCTCTGCTGGATTTGAAATGCAGGAAGACAAAGTTCAAAGGATGCCACCTTGGAAGTACCTGGGTTTGGAAATCACTGCAAGGACTGTTGTTCCGCAGAAATTGGAAATTGATTGTAACCCCAAGACACTAGCAGACCTTCATTCCTTGTGTGGGTCTTTGAATTGGGTAAGACCCTGGCTAGGCCTCACAAATGAAGAGTTAGGTCCTCTCTTCAAGTTATTGAAGGGGGAGAGGAGCACGGACTCTCCCAGGGAACTGACCCCAGAGGCAAAGAAGGCACTTGAAAAGGTACAGAAGGCTTTATCAGAGAGACAGGCTCATCAGTATGAGCCAAACGCACCTTTTCAATTTATTATTCTAGGAAGGCCGCCACATCTGCATGGCTTGATTTTTCAGTGGGTTAAGGGACAAAAAGATCCACTCTTGACCATAGAATGGGTTCTCATATCTCACCAAAGATCCAAGACCATCACTGAGCCACAGGGGCTCATGGCACAGCTGATTTGGAAGGTCAGGGTGAGATTGTGTGAATTGGCGGGTTGTGACTTTGCATGTATTCACCTTCCATTTAAAATTGCAGAGGAAGGAAAGGACTCTCCAGAGAAATTGACTAATGAGAAGTTCGAGCATTTGCTCCAGAGCAATGCCAGCCTCCAGTTATCTCTGGACAGCTACAGGGGACCATGCCCCATCTCATAAGCTGTTTAATGAGGAATTCCACCTCCTTCCTCAGCAAAAGAGGAGCTCGAGACCACTCAAGGCTCTCACAGTGTTCACGGATGCATCAGGGGTGTCCCACAAGTCGGTGATGACTTGGAGAAATCCACAGACCCAGCACTGGGAAGCTGATGTTGAGTATGTGGAGGGATCTCCCCAGGTGGCTGAACTGGCTGCAGTGGTAAGAGCTTTTGAGAGATTCTCAGAACCAATTAATCTGATAACAGATTCAGCTTATGTAGCAGGGGTAGTGTTCAGAGCGGAGCAGGCAGTGCTCAAAGAAATAGACAATGAACAACTTTTTAATTTGCTCACAAAGCTGATTCATTTAATTTCCCACAGGGAGCACCCGTATTTTGTGATGCATGTGAGGTCACACACCGATTTGCCAGGCGAAATAGCAGAGGGGAATCGCCATGCAGACTCCCTTGCTGCACCAGTTGAGAAAGCACGTCTCCCTGATGTCTTCCAACAGGCAAAGCTAAGTCACCATCATTATCATCAGAATGTGCCTGGCCTGGTTCGACAGTTCCAGCTAACACGGAGTCAGGCCCGAGCCATTGTGGCCAACTGTCCCAACTGCCAGCTTCAGGCCGTGCCATCGATGGGCATAGGGGTTAACCCCCGAGGCCTTGGCAGCTGTGAAGTGTGGCAAACAGACATCACACACATTCCTAGTTTCGGTCGTCTCAAATATGTTCATGTAAGCATTGACACATATTCAGGCACAATGTATGCTTCAGCTCATGCAGGAGAAAGGTCAGTGCATGCTAAGCAACATCCATTGCAAGCATTTTCTGTATTGGGAGTTCCACGCACACTTAAAACTGATAACGGCCCAGCGTATGCTTCCAAGGAGTTCCTAGAATTTGTCCAGCAGTGGGGAGTGGAACATAAGACTGGCATTCCCCACTCCCCCACAGGTCAAGCTGTGGTTGAGCGTGCTCACCAGACGCTCAAGGAGGTCTTGGATAGGCAGAGCAACTCCACAGAGTGGATGTCTGCACGGGAGAAGCTCTGTAAAGCCATGTTTGCCATCAATTTTCTGAATTGTTCATTTGAAAACATGAGTCCACCCGTGACACGGCATTTTAACAGTGGTGAACAGTCCAAATTGTCTCAGCGTCCACCGGTGTTGATTAGGGATCCAGAAACTTGGGAAACCAAGGGACCCTATGAGCTCTTGACCTGGGGCCGAGGCTATGCATGTGTGACTACTCCCTCAGGCCCTCGGTGGATTCCCCAGAAATGGGTAAAACCTTTTGTCCCCAAGAATCCAGGTCAGACAGAAGGGGATGAGAAGCAAGCAGCCGATGCTGCAAAGAGAAGACGCCGTCGGATGGAGGAAGGAAAATCTTCCTAAGTGATATGTTCTTGTAACCTTCTAAAACAGAAAAGAGGGAGGTGCTGCAGTTCTTTAAGGAATGGTATCACCCTGCAGCAGACCCCCACAGATAGGAAATGTTAGAATGAGCCTTAAACCCTAGAGGGAACCTATTGGCCAGAGGCCAGATGGCCCCAACCCCCCAGAACCTAGATAAAAACCCACTCCGCCATTGTTCGGTCTTTTTTTCCTCCTTCTCCCCAGAAAATAAACACATGGAAACTGAGCCTCTCTCTCCTGGCTTCTAAAGCTCTGCTCCTCGGCTGTCCCCCAAGACTGAGCTAGCATAACAGTTCAGGGGGGCAGTCAGAGGGCATTGCATTAATGGACCATTAAACACTATACTGAGAGCATTGGGCACTGGGTTCTAAATTTAGCAAAATTTGAGGAAGAAGGGAATTAGCTGGGGAAGGCAATGTGGACTTCTCCCTCAGAAAAAGTCAAACCCATTCATGGATCTGGGTGTAATTGGTGGGTAATGCAAAAAGCATGTGTGTGCCTCAAGGAGATTTAACCTTGGGGGGTAATAATCTGTGATGCAAGTTGTATGTTGTAGGAAGTAACATATCAGGGACTACTTCAACCAACCAAGAGTGAGCTTCACAAGGAACTGGGTGAGTGCAATGATGACTCAAACCAAGCTGGTGTTTGCACCCACTAATCAAACATGCTGCTCTCCTATCCTAAGAGACCACCTTGACAGATGAGGCCCAAGTCATAGTCAGTTCTTATGAACATTTAGGGCAATGGTAGAAGCTCATGGAATGGGAAAATGATATCTGCCTATCTCTTAAGAAATGGGGAATAGTAGTTAATGGGAATGTATAAATCTGTATGTTGGGTATAAAGATGGATTAAGCATATAGCATAAATTGAAAATGTCATTAAGAGGGGATTTCCAGAATGAGAATTACCTCCAGAATGAGAAGACCCTGCTTGAGCAGGGAGGTTGGGGCAGATGACCCTACTGTGGTTCCTTCCAACCTTATCCATTTTGTGATTTTGTGAAATAGATATAAGGGGATAATAAGAAGATATGTAAATGTGTGAAATAATGTAGGACTAAGCATGATGCAAATGGTATAGAAAAAAAGGGTGGAGACTGTGTTGGGTCTGGCTGGGATGGAGTTAACTTTCCCCATAGCAGCCCTCAGTGCTGTGCTTTGTATTTGTAGCTCACCAATGTTTTGGCTACTGTTGACCAGTGCTTGCACAGCATCAAGGCTCTCTCTTACCCCCCTCACCCACCAACCCTAAAGGTTAGGATAGCCAACCAAAACTGACCAAAGGGACATTTCATACCATATGACATCATGCTCAACAATAAAAGCTGAGTGAAAGGGGATGTGGGGGCTGTGAGAGACTAGAGGAGATTGCTGGCTTGAAGCATTTTGGAGGGGTGGGGGTATGAGGCAAAGGGGTGGGTTGGGCCTTGCCTTTGGGGAGGCAATGCACTGCCTCGTACACCTCACCCCTCCTGGGCCTGTATCCCAGCCCTGCAGTGGCTGCCAATCACTGGCACACCAGAAGCAATGCTCCACACCCCACCTCTGGAGCTCCTAACCCAGCTCTTAAGTGGCCAAATGACCGGAAGTCCCACCTGGGGGAAGGACCCAGGAAAGCCAAAGGGTATTTAACCCAGGACATGCGGTGAGCACATGTCTTGACCCTACCTCCTCTTGGAATTTCTATCAGCTGAACACTGCTGGAACTAGGAGTGGTAGCTATATTTGTTCTTTTCTATATTTTTTCTGTCTTTTTATCTTTCTTCTAATTCCCTCAGAGTTCTGAGTAACATTTTGAGTAACTTTAAATTAGACCGGCTTAGAGTTTGCTAAGTTGAATGGGCTAAGTTAATGCTTTGTGGAATGTTTTATGTTGATTGAATGCTGCTCTAAACCTTTTGCCAAAGTTCTCTGATTTTCTAAAGTTGCCAGTAAAGTTTTTTGTTGTTTTTGACCTCTTGAGAATATCTTGTTGGTGTTTCTCCCATGCCTCTAACTCAGAGTATATAAAAAACTGTAAGCCCTTTTAAGTGTCTCATTGAGTGAGGTTTTTGGGGCCTTACACAGGCACATAACATTATTAAGGCATTTGTCTCCAAAGCACCCACTAGACATACTGGGGTCCTACTTAGGATAGAATATTTCCAACTGAAAAGGAAACTATAATAATCATCTAGTCCAACTGTGTGGTCTCCAACTGCGGACCAAAACTTCAAGCACAGTATTAAGGGCATTGTCCAAAAGCTGTAAACATTGACAGGCTTGGAGGATCAGCCATCCCTCTAGGAAACCTGGTTTCAGGGTTTGACCACCCTCTCAGTAAAGAAATCTTTGCTTATATCAAGCCTAAACCTCCCCTGATGCAACTTTGAGATATTCTCATGCGTCCTATCACTGGATACCAGGGAGAAGAGATCAGCACCTCCCTCTCCACTTCCCCTCATCAGAAAGCTGTAGAGGGCAATGAGGGCACTCCCTCAGTCTCCTTTTCTCCAATCCCAATAAATCTATGGGCCCTGATGGGAATCCTCAAAGATCTGGCTGATGTAATCGCAAAACCTCTCTCAATGATTTTTGAATAGTCTTGGGAATCTGGAGAGGTCCCAGATGACTGGAAGCTGCTGAATATTGTCCTGATACTCAAAAAGAGAAACTACAGACCTGTCAGTCTCTCTTCACTGCATGGTAAAATAATGGAAAAGATTATTCTGGAGGGTATTGAAAACACCTGAAGGACAATGCAGTCATCAGTCACAGCCAGCACAGCTGCATGAGTTGGAAAGTCCTGCTTGTCAAACCTGATTTTCTTCTACAACATTGCAACCCACCTAGTTGATCTAGGAAAGCCAGTTGATGTCATCTTTTGGGATTTCAGTAAATCTTTCAATACTATCTTTCACAGATCCTTCTGGATAAACACATCATGCGGTGGGTGAGTAACTGGCTCACAGGTCAGGTGCAAAAGGTTATAGTGAATGGGGTGACATCAGACTGGTGACCTGTCACTAGTGGGGTTCCGCAGGGCTCCATCTTAGGCCCTGTGCTCTTCAACATCTTCATAAATGACTTGGATGAAGGACTGGAAGGGATACTAAGCAAGTTCACAGACAACACAGAACTGGGAGAGACTGTTGACTTCCTTGAAGGCATAGAGGCCCTGCAGAGAGACCTCAACAAATTAGAGGACTGGGCAATCACCAACCATATAAAGTTCAACAAGGGAAAGTGCCAGATTCTGCACCTGGGACAGGGCAACCCTAGATGTACATACAGACTGAGGAATGAGATGCTGGAAAGCAGTGCCCCAGAAAAGGACCTCAGGGTCCTGGTTGAAGGCAAGTTGAATATGAGTCAATAGTGCCCTGGCAGCCAAGAGGGCCAACTGTGTCCTGGGATGCATCAGGCACAGCATCACCAGCCAGTCAAGGGAGGTGATTATCCTGCTCTATTCTGCACTGGTGCAGCCTCACCTTGAGTACTGTCCTAGGTAACCCAAAAAATGTGTATTGTATTCCATATTTGTGCTATGCCATTTGCCCAAGATTGTTACTGTCCCTTTAAGACCCGAGGGCTGGCAATAGAATCACGCAGGGGTGCCTTTCAGAGACAAGACACTCAGGCAGAGCCTCTCTTTCATTCCCACCAGTAGGCAGAGGCTCTCTTTATTTTTTCCTGTACCTTTAGAAACTTGGGAAACCAAGGGACCCTATGAGCTCTTGACCTGGGGCCGAGGCTATGCATGTGTGACTACTCCCTCAGGCCCTCGGTGGATTCCCCAGAAGTGGGTAAAACCTTTTGTCCCCAAGAATCCAGGTCAGACAGAAGGGGATGAGAAGCAAGCAGCCGATGCTGCAAAGAGAAGACGCTGTCGGATGGAGGAACGAGAATCTTCCTAAGTGAACCTTCCGGCAGAAATAGAAACTTTTAACATGTTCTGAAAACGTTTGTGTTTCCTTTTTAGAGAAAATATACCTTCCACTTAATCGTGTGATAAACCCCATCCAAGTTGTCATCATGCTAATGCTGAACAGTTTGGCAAACATTCTGGACCCAGATTGTAATGCAGATATTTTCCATTGGGCAAAGTCAAAAAGGATTGCTGTATCCCTGTTCCTTCCGTGGGTAGCAGCAGCTAAAGCTCTAGGTGAATTGGGACATCTAGAGTGCTGGGTGGTCTAACAGGCAAATTTAACATCTACCGCCATCAGCTCTCTCCTAGAAGACGAGGAAATTACCAGACAGGCCACGCTGCAAAACCGTGCTGCTATAGATTTCCTTCTGTTACTGCATGGACATGAATGCCAGGAATTTGAAGGACTGTGCTGCATGAACCTGACTGCAAAGGCTCCAAACATCCATGCTGCCCTTCGAAACATGAACAAGATGATTGGACAAGTGAAGCAAGAATCTGAAGATTGGTTCAAAGAACTGTTCAAGGGTTGGGGAATCACTGGATGATGGACTTCTATATTTAGAACAATTATGTTATTTGTAATTATCCTTTTCCTTGTAACCATAGCATTCGGGATAGTACGTCGTGTGATTTTCAGAGCCATCACAAGTCTTATTTCTACCTCACAAATCAACCACATAGAGTTGACAAACCTAAAAAAGCATACCTACCCCAAGGACTGTAAATGGTGGGAAAACCCACGCTTAGGGTCAAAATGAATCAAATGTTCTTGTAACCTTCTAAAACAGAAAAGAGGGAGGTGCTGCAGTTCTTTAAGGAATGGTATTACCCTGCAGCAGACCCCCACAGATAGGAATGTTAGAATGAGCCTTAAACCCTAGAGGGAACCTATTGGCCAGAGGCCAGATGGCCCCAACCCCCCAGAACCTAGATAAAAACCCACTCCGCCATTGTTCGGTCTTTTTTTCCTCCTTCTTCTCCCCAGAAAATAAACACATGGAAACTGAGCCTCTCTCTCCTGGCTTCTGAAACTCTGCTCCTCGGCCATCCCCCCAGACTGAGCTAGCATAACAGTTCAGGGGGGCAGTCAGAGGGGATTGCTTCACCGAGCCTCAGTCTGACCCACACCTTTATTCCCAAAGATGTTCCATATCCAACACATTACACAACTTTGCCATGCATATTCAACCCCTGGCCCCGCCTGTCCTCGCCTCTCATGCTAAATAGGTCCACGCCCTTCTGGGCACGCGTGGTTTGCTGTGGTGGTCGCACGGGAGTCTTGGGGGTCTTCTGAGGCTGAAGATTTTAGTCTTCCTCATTACTGAACTTTTGAACTTTTCCTCTCTGCACTTGCCCTTTCAGTCCTTCAGT